>NC_047123.1:590299-679094 GCF_902500255.1 Thalassophryne amazonica
CTTTGGATGGAGCAGCTCTCATCTCTAGAAATCTTGCCAATTTTATTATACCCTCCAAACCGTGACTATCCAGGGTTGGGACCAGGAAGCAGAGCTGTGGTCTTACACACCTCTCTGCAGCTTCTCTCCCCCTGCCATCCCCTCATTACCCCATCCCCGTAGAGACGGTGCCTGCTCCCAGACCACCAATAACCAGCAAAAATGTATTTAAGCATAAAAATTCAAAAAGAAAAATAATATAGCACCTTCAACTGCACCACAGACTAAAACAGTTAAATGTGGTCTATTAAACATTAGATCTCACTCTTCTAAGTCCCTGTTAGTAAATGATATAATAATTGATCAACATATTGATTTATTCTGCCTAACAGAAACCTGGTTACAGCAGGATGAATATGTTAGTTTAAATGAGTCAACACCCCCGAGTCACACTAACTGCCAGAACGCTCGTAGCACGGGCCGGGGCGGAGGATTAGCAGCAATCTTCCATTCCAGCTTATTAATTAATCAAAAACCCAGACAGAGCTTTAATTCATTTGAAAGCTTGACTCTTAGTCTTGTCCATCCAAATTGAAAGTCCCAAAAACCAGTTTTATTTGTTGTTATCTATCGTCCTCCTGGTCGTTACTGTGAGTTTCTCTGTGAATTTTCGGACCTTTTGTCTGACTTAGTGCTTAGCTCAGATAAGATAATTATAGTGGTGATTTTAACATCCACATAGATGCTGAGAATGACAGCCTCAACACTGCATTTAATCTATTGTTAGACTCGATTGGCTTTGCTCAAAATGTAAATGAGTCCACCCATCACTTTAATCATACTTTAGATCTTGTTCTGACATATGGCATAGAAATTGAAGACTTAACAGTATTCCCTGAAAAACCCCTGTTGTCTGATCATTTCTTAATAACATTTACATTTACTTTAATGGACTACCCAGCAGTGGGGAATAAGTTTCATTACAGTAGAAGTCTTTCTGAAAGCGCTGTAACTAGGTTTAAGGATATGATTCCTTCTTTGTTATGTTCTTCAATGCCATATACTAACACAGTGCAGAGTAGCTACCTAAACTCTGTGAGTGAGATAGATTATCTCGTCAATAGCTTTACATCCTCATTGAGCACAACTTTGGATGCTGTAGCTCCTCTGAAAAAGAGAGCCTTAAATCAGAAGTGCCTGACTCCGTGGTATAACTCACAAACTCGCAGCTTAAAGCAGATAACCCGTAAACTGGAGAGGAAATGGTGTCTCACTAATTTAGAAGATCTTCATTTAGCCTGGAAAAAGAGTCTGTTGCTCTATAAAAAAGCGCTCCGTAAAGCTAGGACATCTTACTACTCATCACTATTTGAAGAAACTAAGAACAACCCCAGGTTTCTTTTCAGCACTGTAGCCAGGCTGACAAAGAGTCAGAGCTCTATTGAGGCGAGTATTCCTTTAACTTTAACTAGTAATGACTTCATGATTTTCTTTGCTAATAAAATTTGAACTATTAGAGAAAAAATTACTCATAACCATCCCAAAGACATATCGTTATCTTTGGCTGCTTTCAGTAATGCTGGTATTTGGTTAGACTCTTTCTCTCTGATTGTTCTGAGTTATTTTCATTAGTTACTTCCTCCAAACCATCAACATGTCTATTAGACCCCATTCCTACCAGGCTGCTCAAGGAAGCCCTACCATTAATTAATGCTTCGATCTTAAATATGATCAATCTATCTTTATTAGTTGGCTATGTACCACAGGCCTTTAAGGTGGCAGTAATTAAACCATTACTTAAACAGCCATCACTTGACCCAGCTATCTTAGCTAATTATAGGCCAATCTCCAACCTTCCTTTTCTCTCAAACATTCTTGAAAGGGTAGTTGTAAAACAGCTAACTGATCATCTGCAGAGGAATGGTCTATTTGAAGAGTTTCAGTCAGGTTTTAGAATTCATCATAGTACAGAAACAGCATTAGTGAAGGTTACAAATGATCTTCTTATGGCCTCAGACAGTGGACTTATCTCTGTGCTTGTTCTGTTAGACCTCAGTGCTGCTTTTGATACTGTTGACTAAGGTTAATTATGGAGTTCCACAAGGTTCTGTGCTAGGACCAATTTTATTCACTTTATACATGCTTCCCTTAGGCAGTATTGTTAGAAAGCTTTGCTTAACTTTTTCAATGTTACGCAGATGATACCCAGCTTTATCTATCCATGAAGCCAGAGGACACGCACCAATTAGTTAAACTGCAGGAATGTCTTACAGACATAAAGACATGGATGACCTCTAATTTCCTGCTTTTAAATTCAGATAAAACTGAAGTTATTGTACTTGGCCCCACAAATCTTAGAAACATGGTGTCTAACCAGATCCTTACTCTGGATGGCATTACCCTGACCTCTAGTAATACTGTGAGAAATCTTGGAGTCATTTTTGATCAGGATATGTCATTCAAAGCACATATTAAACAAATATGTAGGACTGCTTTTTTGCATTTATGCAATATCTCTAAAATTAGAAAGGTCTTGTCTCAAAGTGATGCTGAAAAACTATTTCATGCATTTATTTCTTCTAGGCTGGACTATTGTAATTCATTATTATCAGGTTGTCCTAAAAGTCTTCAGTTAAGCCTTCAGTTGATTCAAAATGCTGCAGCTAGAGAACTGACAGGGACTAGAAGGAGAGCGCATATCTCACCCATATTGGCCTCTCTTCATTGGCTTCCTGTTAATTCTAGAATAGAATTTAAAATTCTTCTTCTTACTTATAAGATTTTGAATAATCAGGTCCCATCTTATCTTAGGGACCTCGTAGTACCATATCACCCCAATAGAGCGCTTCGCTCTCAGACTGCAGGCTTACTTGTAGTTCCTAGGGTTTGTAAGAGTAGAATGGGAGGCAGAGCCTTCAGCTTTCAGGCTCCTCTCCTGTGGAACCAGCTCCCAATTCAGATCAGGGAGACAGACACCCTCTCTACTTTTAAGATTAGGCTTAAAACTTTCCTTTTTGCTAAAGCTTATAGTTGGGGCTGGATCAGGTGACCCTGAACCATCCCTTAGTTATGCTGCTATAGACTTAGACTGCTGGGGGGTTCCCATAGTGCACTGAGTGTTTCTTTCTCTTTTTGCTCTATATGCACCACTCTGCATTTAATCATTAGTGATCGATCTCTGCTCCCCTCCACAGCATGTCTTTTTCCTGGTTCTCTCCCTCAGCCCCAACCAGTCCCAGCAGAAGACTGCCCTCCCTGAGCCTGGTTCTGCTGGAGGTTTCTTCCTGTTAAAAGGGAGTTTTTCCTTCCCACTGTCGCCAAGTGCTTGCTCACAGGGGGTCGTTTTGACCGTTGGGGTTTTTCTGTAATTATTGTATGGCTTTTGCCTTACAATATAAAGCGCCTTTGGGTGACTGTTTGTTGTGATTTGGCGCTATATAAATAAAATTGATTTGATTTGTTACTGTATATGCAATGACAATAAATTATCTATCTAGTTAGTTGTGATTTTTATTGTCAACCATATGGCAGAATGTGCAGCAAATTAGTTTGGAGAATAAACAGTGTTTGATGGAACAAATGAAGAATTGATGCAAGTGTGATGGAGGCCAGCAGGACTCGCTGTGCATGTGGTAGTCCGTAAACCTCTGGCCACAGGAGCGGGTTTTTGGCCTTCTGGTTGGAGTGTCTGCCTCCCATGCCAGAGACTGTGAGCTTGCGTCCTGAGGAGAGTGAGTGGGAGGAGTCAAACAACACAACACACAAGAGAGCAAAGTACAAACTGCTACACAGGGCTTTTGGGAATGATTGATGTTTAACTTGCTGCTGGATGAATCAGTGTGACTCATTCCAGGCCCGATCTTCATGATCTCTCTCTCTCCTATTTTTCGTTCAATGAGCATGTGTCTAAGCCGGCAGCTCGGTGATGGTTACAGCTCCTGCCTTGTAAAGCACCTTCAGGTGGAGAACAGAAATATCAGCCCCCCTGTTGTGGTTCATGTCCCTGCTTTGGTTTATGTCCCTGCCGTGGTTCATGTCCCTTCAGACTTCAAACAACTTTATTGACCCCTAAAAGGTCAATTCATTTCACACCCAATTACCTCAGACAAATATACAGCAATTAATCTACAATTATTACTCGTTGAACGTAATAATGGCACACATCAGAATTAAAACAACCGCACATATACACTTGATTGTTTATGTACACTAAACTTTGAAGCAGTCTGTTATCCGAATTGAGGAAATGTGAGTGTGGGGCAGCTGCAGCAACACATGGTCGCGCAGCCAGCCAGCTTGGAGGGAACGGGGAGCTGCAGCAAGTAAAACTGCGCTGCACCCCGGAGGGGGAAGGGAGTGGCGTAAGCGGGGGCCGGGATGAGGACAGGAAGACGAGGGGGGGGGAGCATGCGTATCAGTCTCTGTCCATGTGTGAGTGGCAAGTGAGTTAAGTTTGTCAGTTTCTGTCCATGTGTGCTGGAGTTGCAGAAAGATAAGAAGGTAGCCGAATGGTTCACCAAGGCCGTAGAAATTCTTCTGGACGAAAACAGTGGGGAGTTTTGCCTTTCAGAGGCTGATAAGCCTGCCATGTTTATTGTTGAGCAGTGAAAACACATTTGCAGCTCTCATGAACAACCAGATCCAATTTATGAGTATTCCCTGGTCTCCGACATCTTCCTTTACAAGGCGTGCATTTGCTCCAAAATGTTATCCAACTTGCGTCTGAGTTCAAGTGGTTAAAGCAGTTTGAGAATGTATTGCCTTGCCCAACTCATTAATCATGACAGACAAGTGAGGGGTCATGGTCCTGGTGGCAGCTGTCTTGCCAATTCTCCGGTAGGTCAGGGCAGCACATAAACCCTAGGCAACACATTACCCACAGCACTTCCTGCAGGGTGGGGTCCTGAGCGACCTGCCAAAAAACCCTGTTGTGCTTCATGTCCCTGCTGTCTGTTGCTGTCTGGTTTTGTTTTTAGTATCTAGTGGTTCTCAGTTTTGCATTTATTCTAAAGTAATTCCAGTTTAAGTTAGGTTTGTGTTGTTTGTTGTAGTAATTGTTTCTAGGCTTGTCCTTTTTTAGTTTTGGTTTTGTTGTTGCCATTTCTGTGGAAGTGATAATATGTTGACCTGAACAATAACTTTCTATTCATATTGAGATTATTGAAGTTTCCTTTCTATTCACTAGACTGGAGAAACTCTGTGTTGCATGTGTCGTGTAAAAATAAGGGTTAATATTTGACTAATAATTTAATTTGATTGGCTGTTTGATTTTCTATAAAAGCGCACGAATGCCACGGAGCAGTCAGGAGCCACTAGACCTTGGAGCAACGCGGTCTTTTAACCCACACCTACTTTAGTTAAGTTTATAAGTAAATAGACAAAAAGAAAAATTCTGGATTCCAGTCTTTTATTTTCTGACATTTTGTGTTGAGTGCAAAGAACGTTGACGTGCTAAACCTGTGAATCAGCGTTGCTGCACTCACAGGTTTATTTTTTAAGTGTGTCTGTGGTTTGATTCTTGTTTCTAAGTTTTATTGAGGTTTAGGTTCATTTCTAAATGTCCTGCTTTGGTTTTATTCTACTAGTTTGTCAGTTTCACCCCACTTCCTGTTTTACTTTGACACAGTCTTCTGTCTTCCTGTTTGCACTTGCACCTGAACTCGTTCAGCCATCAGTGCACCTGCAGTCAGTTGTAATCAGCTCCCAGTCTACTTAAACCTTCTTGGTTTCTGTGTTCATGTTTTCCAAGTCAGCTCTCGTGGTTTCAACCTGTGACCTCTGACCCTGCTGTTTGATTTTTGCTTTTGCACTTTGAATCATTTTTCATCATCTGTGTAACTTTTTTAACTTTGTAATGTGCCAAACTTTAAATTAACGTTCCAACTGAGGGGTATCCTCCAATGTACATGCAGTATACAAACTTCAGTCAGGGTTTGATCCGTCACTGAGAAAACATCTAAAGATATCAGTTTAGACTCGAGAAAAAGAACTGCTGATGTTATCACAGTGTTTCAAGAGCTGGAGCCAGAAGAATCAGCAAGAAATTCAAAGGGAGACCCACAGAACAGAACAAGACTGGCCGAGGAATTGAAAGAACTAGTGAGATGTGTTTCTAAAGTCGCCAGAACAACTACTAAGACCCTCGTGAATCTCTTACAGAGCATCCAGAAAGTATTCAGTGCTTTACTTTTTCCACATTTTATGCTGCAGCCTTATTCCAAAATGGGTGAATTCACTTTTCCCCTCAAAATTCTACACACAACATTCCATAATGACAACATGAAGAAAGATTATAAAAAAAAAAAAAACTAAGAAATCACGAGTCCATAAGTATTCACAGCCTTTGCTCAACAACACACTTCTGACAAAATGCTGATTATTATATATCTGACGGCTTTACATTGGTGACACATCTTCATTCATATAACATGGCTCAGGGGAGAGTTATTGTCCCAAGTATCTCAGGGTCTTGTTCATGAATGGGGGGGGGGGGTCAGACAGATCAGCGCTGTGCCTGAGGTCCTGTGGATGCTGTAGCAGACTGTTATGGTCAAGAAAGAGCTGAACCAAAAAAACCAGGGCTCTCGATTTACGCTCCTATCCTCACTTACAGGCATGAACTTTGGGTGTGAACTGAAAGAACAAGACCACAGATACAAACTGTGGAAATGGGGTATCTGGACTTAAACTCGGGGACGGGGTGAGAAACTCAGGTGATTTGGTCATTTTACTTGGGAGCTTTTCCAACCAAATTCAAGTAGGTGAAGGCGCCGAGGACAACCCAGGACACCCTGTACGGATTACATCTTCCAGTTAGATTGGGATCCCCCAGCAGGAGTTAGAAGACATGACTGAGGACAAGGAAGTTTGGGATGAGCTGCAAAGTCTGCTGCCACCCGGGCCTGCATAAGCAGCAGAAAATTAATGAATTACAGCGTGTAACACTACAGCAAACCACCTCTATGCGTACACAACGCAACAGCTAACCTCTACGTTTTACAGCAGTGATACACAACATTATGGCTCACGTGTAATAGAACCTGCATAATTTCATGTAACGTTTTTTAGCTTGTCGTCTCTTGATAACGTTTCCAACATTTTGCTTTTGTCATGCAGCTGGCCCTCAAGCATTCAAAATAAGACGTGTTGGAAGAGGACGTCTGGAGTCGTTCAGGACCTTGGAGATGGTTCTTCTAACATGCACACTAACTGCTGAGAACGCTGGAGGGCGGCTGATGTAGCTAACTGTACAAAATTGTGTGATCTTTGACCCCAGTGCTTTTGCCTCCAGCTGATTGGTTGGGGAAAGTGTGAAGCAAAATGTTGACTGACAGCTCATGTCTGCTCTTCTTAAAACAAACAAGCAAAAAAAGACTTACTGGATAATGTTTTTCCATTTGTTCACAGCAGCTGTGAAATTAACAAGTAAGTATCTGTGGATTTTTTTTTTTTTTTAATATGCACAACTGAAAAAGTCTCCAAGAATGAATGTGTTTTGTTTTTAAGTGAAAGACAGCAGGAGCTGTTTGGTGTCTTTCCTCAAATGGCTCGAACCCGGCTATGAACCCACACCGATGTGGTTTGATTTGCTGTGAAAAGATCAGTGGAAAAGATTAATTTTATTCAACAAATGAATTTGCATAGTTTTGTGAAAACTTTCAAAAATATAAAGTGGCGTGTAAAATGACGTCGTCACAGCAAAGGAAAAAAGATCCAAATTGCACATTAATTCTGTTTTTTTTTGTTGGTTTTTTTGCATGTTTGATTTAAAGCCACAAAATGCTTGAAAGGTTGAAATTTATCTCCCAGACTTTGTTCTCACTGTTTTCTATGTGCAGTAGATGTGTGTTATTGTGTCAAATGTTTCTCTTATTGTGTCCAACTCTGTGTGTGTGTGTGTGTGTGTGTGTGTGTGTGTGTGTGTGTGTGTGTGTGTGTGTGTGTGTGTGTGTGTGTGTGTGTGTGTGTGTGTGTGTGTGTGTGTGTGTGTGTGTTTAACAGCTCTGTCAGCTTTTTGTTTTCTGGCTCGTGTTGGATATTTGGCTGAAGTTTGATGTTTCGCTCTGTGAAGCTGCTCTGAATTTTTTTTTTTTTTTTCCAGTTTCATGTTTTTGTCACTTCTGTTTTAATTATTATTTTAATAAATTGTGATGTGAAGGAGATTTCAAAGATTAATCTGCACAGACTTCTGTTCTATGTTCCCTTACGTTTGGATATAATTAACTGCATAATTATTGATGACTTTTGATGGATGTATATGACTGACAATACTGCCCAAATAAATCAGATAAAACCCACTTCTTCTGGTCATCCATGCTATGACAGATGTTGACCACCAGGTGGCGCATCTTTTCCAAAAACACAGGGAACGTGTAAATTCTATGAAACCTAAGTGGTGCATTTAGAGTTAACACTTAATCATTTTCAGATACAAGACAGTTTACTAACAAACTACAGAATCATGTTTTTTATGAATCTGAGTGGAAAAAATGTGACTTCCTCAGGAACCTGAATAACACTAATGACAGCGCTGAACTCCCTTCAAAGAGCCACCGTCTGCAGTTTTGTGTTGTCGTCATGTTATCTGGATCCAAATCAGTCAGTACATTGAAGTTTGACAACCACAACCTTTCAGCAGGTTTAGAAGTCTTCAAACGGCTCAAACACAGTAGGAGGAAGTGGAACAGCAGCTTGGTCCACACGGGGGCTGTTGATGACAGGTTTTCTTATACTGTCAACTTTTTCAGTAAAGAAATGAGGAAGGTTCTTACAAGTACTGTGCCAGAACACGTGTGTGTGTGTGAGTTCTGTGGCGATGATTGACTGTGTGCTTCCGATCACATTTGTCAGATACTGACATTTTGCCTCTCATCGCCCGCTGACGGTCCACGAGGCCGCCTCTCTGTGTTGTCAGGGATACATGTACTTCTTTTAGATGGCTGGCACTGCTGCCCGAGGGCACGAACAGTGTTATTAAACCAGGGATCGGATCTTGGTTTGGCTGATTTTAGTCGAAAAGAAGCTATTGAGTCCAGAATCCCAGAGCAAGTGGTGTGGAAGAAAGAGACAGAATACTCTCAGGACATGACGGGACTCCACACTATGAATCAATTCAATTCAATCAATTTTTTTTTTTATATAGCGCCAAATCACAACAAACAGTTGCCCCAAGGCGCCTTATATTGTAAGGCAAGGCCATACAATAATGATGTAAAACCCCAACGGTCAAAACGACCCCCTGTGAGCAAGCACTTGGCTACAGTGGGAAGGAAAAACTCCCTTTTAACAGGAAGAAACCTCCAGCAGAACCAGGCTCAGGGAGGGGCAGTCTTCTGCTGGGACTGGTTGGGGCTGAGGGAGAGAACCAGGAAAAAGATATGCTGTGGAGGGGAGCAGAGATCGATCACTAATGATTAAATGCAGAGTGGTGCATACAGAGCAAAAAGAGAAAGAAACAGTGCATCATGGGAACCCCCCAGCAGTCTACGTCTATAGCAGCATAACTAAGGGATGGTTCAGGGTCACCTGATCCAGCCCTAACTATAAGCTTTAGCAAAAAGGAAAGTTTTAAGCCTAATCTTAAAAGTAGAGAGGGTGTCTGTCTCCCTGATCTGAATTGGGAGCTGGTTCCACAGGAGAGGAGCCTGAAAGCTGAAGGCTCTGCCTCCCATTCTACTCTTACAAACCCTAGGAACTACAAGTAAGCCTGCAGTCTGAGAGCGAAGCGCTCTATTGGGGTGATATGGTACTACGAGGTCCCTAAGATAAGATGGGACCTGATTATTCAAAACCTTATAAGTAAGAAGAAGAATTTTAAATTCTATTCTAGAATTAACAGGAAGCCAATGAAGAGAGGCCAATATGGGTGAGATATGCTCTCTCCTTCTAGTCCCCGTCAGCACTCTAGCTGCAGCATTTTGAATTAACTGAAGGCTTTTTAGGGAACTTTTAGGACAACCTGATAATAATGAATTACAATAGTCCAGCCTAGAGGAAATAAATGCATGAATTAGTTTTTCAGCATCACTCTGAGACAAGACCTTTCTGATTTTAGAGATATTGCGTAAATGCAAAAAAGCAGTCCTACATATTTGTTTAATATGCGCTTTGAATGACATATCCTGATCAAAAATGACTCCAAGATTTCTCACAGTATTACTAGAGGTCAGGGTAATGCCATCCAGAGTAAGGATCTGGTTAGACACCATGTTTCTAAGATTTGTGGGGTCAAGTACAATAACTTCAGTTTTATCTGAGTTTAAAAGCAGGAAATTAGAGGTCATCCATGTCTTTATGTCTGTAAGACAATCCTGCAGTTTAGCTAATTGGTGTGTGTCCTCTGGCTTCATGGATAGATAAAGCTGGGTATCATCTGCGTAACAATGAAAATTTAAGCAATGCCGTCTAATAATACTGCCTAAGGGAAACATGTATAAAGTGAATAAAATTGGTCCTAGCACCTCAATGTCCATATTGTGAGTGTGAAGGCAGCAGCAAATTCTCCAGCTGTTGAAGAGGTGAGAATGAGGCATCGGTGAGGTCACGAGGTTTGCAGTGCAGCAGATAACTGAAACAATCCTTCAAATGGTGATACAAGCACAAAATTCGGCACAAATACACCTTAGACATTACTCTTTTGAAAAAAAAACAACAACTGGCAATGCTTTCTAATAATACTGCCTAAGGGAAGCATGTATAAAGTGAATAAAATCGGTCCTAGCACAGAACCTTGTGGAACTCCATAATTAACCTTAGTCTGTGAAGAAGACTCCCCATTTACATGAACAAATTGTAATCTATTAGATAAATATGATTCAAACCACTGCAGCGCAGTGCCTTTAATACCTATGGCAAGCTCTAATCTCTGTAATAAAATGTTATTGTCAACAGTATCAAAAGCTGCACTGAGGTCTAACAGGACAAGCACAGAGATGAGTCCACTGTCTGAGGCCATAAGAAGATCATTTGTAACCTTCACTAATGCTGTTTCTGTACTATGATGAATTCTAAACCCTGACTGAAACTCTTCAAATAGACCATTCCTCTGCAGATGATCAGTTAGCTGTTTTACAACTACCCTTTTAAGAATTTTTGAGAGAAAAGGAAGGTTGGAGATTGGCCTATAATTAGCTAAGAGAGCTGGGTCAAGTGATGGCTTTTTAAGTAATGGTTTAATTACTGCCACCTTAAAAGCCTGTGGTACATAGCCAACTAATAAAGATAGATTGATCATATTTAAGATCGACGCATTAATTAATGGTAGGGCTTCCTTGAGCAGCCTGGTAGGAATGGGGTCTAATAGACATGTTGATGGTTTGGAGGAAGTAACTAATGAAAATAACTCAGACAGAACAATCGGAGAGAAAGAGTCTAACCAAATACCAGCATTACGTAAAGCAGCCAAAGATAATGATATGTCTTTGGGATGGTTATAAGTAATTTTTTCTCTAATAGTTAAAATTTTATTAGCAAAGAAAGTCATGAAGTCATTACTAGTTAAAGTTAAAGGAATACTCGGCTCAATAGAGCTCTGACTCTTTGTCAGCCTGGCTACAGTGCTGAAAAGAAACCTGGGGTTGTTCTTATTTTCTTTAATTAGTGATGAGTAGTAAGATGTCCTAGCTTTACGGAGGGCTTTTTTATAGAGCAACAGATTCTTTTTCCAGGCTAAGTGAAGATCTTATAAATTAGTGAGACGCCATTTCCTCTCCAACTTACGGGTTATCTGCTTTAAGCTGCGAGTTTGTGAGTTATACCACGGAGTCAGGCACTTCTGATTTAAGGCTCTCTTTTTCAGAGGAGCTACAGCATCCAAAGTTGTGCTCAGTGAGGATGTAAAACTATTGATGAGATAATCTATCTCACTCACAGAGTTTAGGTAGCTACCCTGCACTGTGTTAGTATATGGCATTGGAAAACATAACAAATAAGGAATCATATCCTTAAACCTAGTTACAGCGTTTTCCGAAAGACTTCTACTGTAATGAAACTTATTCCCCACTGCAGGGTAGTCCATCAGAGTAAATGTAAATGTTATTAAGAAATGATCAGACAGAAGGGGGTTTTCAGGGAATACTGTTAAGTCTTCAATTTCCATACCATAAGTCAAAACAAGATCTAAAGTATGGTTAAAGTGGTGGGTGGACTCATTTACATTTTGAGCGAAGAAAATTGAGTCTAATAATAGATTAAATGCAGTGTTGAGGCTGTCATTCTCAGCATCAATGTGGATGTTAAAATCGCCCACTATAATTATCTTATCTGAGCTAAGCACTAAGTCAGACAAAAGGTCTGAAAATACACAGAGAAACTCACAGTAACGACCAGGTGGATGATAGATAACATAGTTGAAGTGTATCATAGGTACACTTCAGCTATGAGAGACAAAATGAGAAAAAAAAAAATCCAGAAAATCACATTGTAGGATTTTTAAAGAATTTCTTTGTAAATTATGGTGGAAAATGAGTATTTGGTCAATAACAAAAGTTCAACTCAATACTTTGTAACATATCCTTTGTTGGCAATGACAGAGGTCAAACGTTTCCTTTAAGTCTTCACCAGGTTTGCACACACTGTAGCTGGTATTTTGGTCCATTCCTCCATGCAGATCTCCTCGAGAGCAGTGATGTTTTGGGGCTGTCACTGGGCAACATGGACTTTCAACTCCCTCAACAAATATTCTATGGGGTTGAGGTCTGGAGACTGGCTAGGCCACTCCAGGACCTTGAAATGCTTTTTACGGAGCCACTCCTTCGTTGCCCGAGTGGTGTGTTTGGGATCATTGTCATGCTGGAAGACCCAGCCACGTTGCATCTTAAAATCTCATGATACATGGCCATGTTCATTCTTCCCTTAACACGGATCAGTCATCCTGTCGCCTTTGCAGAAAAACAGCCCAAAAGCATGATGTTTCCACCCCCATGCTTCACAGTAGGTATGGTGTTCTTGGAATGCAACTCAGCATTGTTCTTTTTCCAAAAACGGTGAGTTTTTACCAAAAAGTTCTATTTTGGTTTCAATTGACCACATGATATTCTCCCAATCCTCTTCTGGATCATCCATATGCTCTCTGGCAAACTTCAGACGGGCCTGGACATGTACCGTCTTAAGCAGGGGGACACGCCTGGCACTGCAGGTGTGTAGCCTTTGTTACTTTGGTCCCAGCTCTCTGCGGGTCCCTCCATCAGGTCCCTCCGTGTAGTTCTAGGATTTTTGTTCACCGTTCTCATGATCATTTTGACCCCACTGGATGAGATCTTGTGTGGAGCCCCAGATCGAGGGAGATTATCAATGGTCTTGTATGTGTTCTATTTTCTTACAATTGCTCCCACAGTTGATTTATTCACACCAACCTGCTTGACTATTGTAGATTCACTCTTCCCAGCCTGGTGCAGGTCAGACAATGTTCTTCCCAGTGTCCTTCAACAACTCTTTGGTCTTGGCTGTGGTTGAGTTTGGAGTCTGACTGTTTGAGGCTGTGGACAGGTGTCTTTCATACAGACGAGTTCCAACAGGTGCCATTAATACAGGTAACAGGTGGAGGACAGAAGAGCTTCTTAAAGAAGAAGTTACAGGTCTGTGAGAGCCAGAAATCCTGCTTGTTTGTGGGTGACCAAATACTTATTTTCCACCACAATTTACAAATAAATTCTTTAAAAATCCTACAATGTGATTTCCTGGATTTTTTTTTTCTCATTTTGTCTCTCATCATTGAAGTGTACCTATGATGAAAATTACAGGTCTCTCTCATCTTTCCAGGTAGGAGAACTTGCACAATCAGGGACTGACTAAATACTTTTTGGCCCCACTGTATAGGCCGATGTTTCTGTGTAGGCTCTCAGTTGTCCATGTGGTTTCCATAGTAGAGAAGCTTGAATCTTCGACTGGACTGGGTTGCTTGACGCAAGGACGTTTCGCTTCAAATCGCAGAAGCTTCCTCAGCTAAAATTCTTGCTCCGGTGTTCTGACTTCTGTCTTGACTCTTGTAGAGAAGAATAATCAAGAAGTCACAAAAGCTGGAGTTTTAAACCTAACCAGACCCCTCCTACCGAGAGGCAGACTGCTATAGGCTGGTGACTAAACAATAGCTCTAATTGGCACCTATTGTGCTCTAGTTAGCACCCTCCTAATGACAGGGCAGCTGTCCCTCTCCTGATGGCTCCCTTGACGACTCTGCTGATGACGTGAATGACTCATTACCATGAACAAAACACTGAAACTGCTTTGACCTGAGTACCCCATTGTAAACAGGGGATAAAGCGTGTCTCAGACCCCCTCCCCGGTTAAGGCTGGGTTTCAAACGTTTCACAAAGAATGCCTCCTTGATCCCTCTCTCAAACCATTTCTTCTCTCTGGCTAATATTTTAACTTCCTTGTCCTCAAACGTGTGGTTAGTGTCTTTAAGGTGGAGATGAACTGCAGACTGAGGTCCACTGGTGCCCTCTCTGCGGTGCTGGTATAGCCTTTTGTGTAAAGGTTGCTTAGTCTCACCTATGTAGTGTTCGTTACAGTTTTCCTGACATCTGATAGAATACACTACATTGCTCTGTTTGTAACAAGGGATCCTGTCCTTAGGGTGAACTAATTTCTGTCTCAAGGTGTTAACCGGTTTAAAGTAAACTGGGATTTTGTGCTGTCTGAAGATCCTCTATAGTTTTTCCCACCAGCCTATAACAGTCTGCCTCTCGGTAGGAGGGGTCTGGTTAGGTTTAAAACTCCAGCTTTTGTGACTTCTTGATTATTCTTCTCTACAAGAGTCAAGACAGAAGTCAGACCACCAGAGCAAGAATTTTAGCTGAGGAAGCGTTTGCGATTTGAAGCGAAACGTCCTCGCATCAAGCAACCCAGTCCAGTCGAAGATTCAAGCTTCTCTACTATGTATAGGCCGATATCAAATCTATCATTTTGCTCTAAAATTCTGGAAAAAGTGGTGTCATGGCAGCTCGTAGACTATCTTACTGCGAATAATCTCTTTGAGCCACTGCAGTCTGCTTTTAGAAAATATCATTCCGCAGAGACGGCTCTCACTAAAGTGGTGAATGATCTTTATTTGCAATGGATTCAGACACCACTATGGTTCTGGTGCTGTTGGATCTCATTGCTGCATTTGATATTGTGGATCATCGTGTTTTACTTGACAGGCTGGAGCATTACTTTGGGATTACTGCGAGTGCCCATGCATGGTTGACGTCATACCTGTCCAGTTGTTCTCATTGTGTTTTATACGATAACACTACCTCTAACCTTAGTGACATGAAATTTGGGGTTCTGCAGGGATCTGTCTTGGGCTCCCTGCTTTTCTCCCTTTATATAGCACCTCTTGGGCATATATTGCAGCAGTTTGGGATTGTCTTTCATTGGTATGCTGATGATACTCAATTATACTGTACATGCTGCTAACTGCTGGTAATTTCATTTCTATAAAAACACTGGAGCATTGCCTTGCTTCAGTGAAAAGCTGGATGTCTAGCAACTTCCTACGTTTAAAATCTGATAAGACTGAAATGATGGTTCTTGGTCCAGCAAAATATAGGCATCAATTTGACCAGCTTGTGCTTGACCTGGGTGCATGTGTTATACATCACACGGATAATGTGAGGAACCTTGGGGTGATTTCCGATCCTGCGTTGTCCTTTGGCCTCCATATTATGAGCAAAGTGTCGTGCAGCGGCGTGAGCTCACTCATGGTACAGGGCATCCTAAACAGGAAGTGCCAAAATCCAAATCCACAGTAAAACAGGAAATGTTCAAATGTCAAACACTTCCTGGATTGACAGACGAGATCCCATGGAATCTCACGGGAACTCATTCACACCCAAACAGGAAGTGCCAAATTCTCAGTCACAGTGAAACAGGAAATGTCCAATGTCAAACACTTCCTGGCATGGGTGGAGCTAGAGCGGAGGCTGGGGGTTTCACTGGACTCCCCTGAAATCTGATTGGACACAGATGATTGACATTCACAGCACCACAGAGCACCACCAAAGAGCTGCATTTTCAAATCAGTGAGTCACATTGACTGTGAGGTTCCTCCTGTCCAGTAGTTGGTGCTGTGTACCACAAAAAGTTCTAATCCACCTCAGTAGAAGAAGAAAAATGTTTGCTACAGATTTGAACTGAACATGCTGTTTGAACTATGGACCTCTAATCACATCAAACTTAGTGGTGAGTAAACGACCGTATTTTATGACAGAAATGAGGTCCAGATTGTTATCTTCCTTAACTCGAACTGAAAGCAAATCTCTACAACTTGATATAAATGAATTAAAAATCTAAAATCCATCTTCCTGATGAAGTGGTGTAGAGGAGGATTTTCTTCAAAAGAAGACCTGAAAGTTCAGCTGCAATTTGACAGAAAGTACATTTGAGATGAAAGACGAGATTTGATGTTTTGGTGAAAGAAACTTTTGTAATTCTTCATAATTGATGTAAATAAAGTCCAAGACATATTCAGTGACTTGGAAATGTTCATGTTTCATCCCCTGACTTGTCTAAAGAAAACTGGCAATAAAACTGATTATTATTTACAGGTTTTATCACGTTTTAGAGATTTGCTTTCAGTTTGAGTTTGAGGAAGATAATTTTAGAAATTTTTATTCTTTTTTTCTCTCTTTCTTGTATTTAAAATGGCATAAACAAATTAAAATGTGTGAAATTCCAAGTATTCCAATACTTTTGGAGGGCACAGTATCCTTATGATGAGTGTGGGATTATTACTGTTTTGTTTAAGAAGGTTTAATTTTCACTGTTGCTGCACTTTGTGTCAAATCATAGTCATATCGTATATCATATTGATATGAAAATTCAGTAAGGTATATCTTCTATTATACATTCCAGATCTAAGGTGGAACTCTACTAGTGTTTACTAAGGTACACTAAAGGACACAGTTAGATGGCCAGGACCTTTTCCAGGCATGTGTGAGGCAAATAAAGAAAAATGCCTAAAAAGGCTCTGCCCCCCCCCCCCCCAGAAACTGAAAGGTTTTTGCCATGCTAATGCTCCCCTGAAGCATTTACTCAAAATAAAGTCTGAAGGACCTAAATGACAGGGTGAGATGCTGATGAGCTTCGCTCATTCATGTCCGCGACATATGCATATTAGGGATATTATGAGAAGTGCTTTTTTCCATCTGCGCAATATAGCAAGGATTCGTTCCATCCTGTCTATGGCTGATGCTGAGACCCTGATCCATGCTTTTGTTTCTTCCAGATTGGATTATTGCAATGTCCTACTTTCAGGGTTACCGCTGTCCAGCATTAGGGGTCTTCAGTTGGTTCAGAATGCTGCTGCCAGACTTTTGACAAGAAGCAGGAAGTTTGACCACATTACACCTATTCTGGTATCTCTTCAAGGTGTGCACAGTATCATCAGTGAGGAGCTTATTTTGGGAATTTGTCTCTTGATTATTGGAGGTAAGTTTCAGTTTGGTTCTAACAACAGAGGGCAGCAGAGAGTCGCCTGAAAGGAAGTATTCTAGCAAAGAAATCAAAAAGGTTGGTAGCACCTGGGGCCTGTTGCACAAAAGTAGGATAAGGGATTAAGCCAGGATATCATGGTTATCCTGGCTCAAATTATCCATGATCCAGTTGCACAAAAGTGGAATATCAATCAATCAATTTTTTTATATAGCGCCAAATCACAACAAACAGTTGCCCCAAGGCGCTTTATATTGTAAGGCAAGGCCATACAACAATTATGTAAAACCCCAACGGTCAAAACGACCCCCTGTGAGCAAGCACTTGGCTACAGTGGGAAGGAAAAACTCCCTTTTAACAGGAAGAAACCTCCAGCAGAACCAGGCTCAGGGAGGGGCAGTCTTCTGCTGGGACTGGTTGGGGCTGAGGGAGAGAACCAGGAAAAAGACATGCTGTGGAGGGGAGCAGAGATTGATCACTAATGATTAAATGCAGAGTGGTGCATACAGAGCAAAAAGAGAAAGAAACAGTGCATCATGGGAACCCCCCAGCAGTCTACGTCTATAGCAGCATAACTAAGGGATGGTTCAGGGTCACCTGATCCAGCCCTAACTATAAGCTTTAGCAAAAAGGAAAGTTTTAAGCCTAATCTTAAAAGTAGAGAGGGTGTCTGTCTCCCTGATCTGAATTTGGAGCTGGTTCCACAGGAGAGGAGCCCGAAAGCTGAAGGCTCTGCCTCCCATTCTACTCTTACAAACCCTAGGAACTACAAGTAAGCCTGCAGTCTGAGAGCAAAGCGCTCTATTGGGGTGATATGGTACTACGAGGTCCCTAAGATAAGATGGGACCTGATTATTCAAAACCTTATAAGTAAGAAGAAGAATTTTAAATTCTATTCTAGAATTAACAGGAAGCCAATGAAGAGAGGCCAATATGGGTGAGATATGCTCTCTCCTTCTAGTCCCAGTCAGTACTCTAGCTGCAGCATTTTGAATTAACTGAAGACTTTTTAGGGAACTTTTAGGACAACCTGATAATAATGAATTACAATAGTCCAGCCTAGAGGAAATAAATGCATGAATTAGTTTTTCAGCATCACTCTGAGACAAGACCTTTCTGATTTTAGAGATATTGCGTAAATGCAAAAAAGCAGTCCTACATATTTGTTTAATATGCGCTTTGAATGACATATCCTGATCAAAAATGACTCCAAGATTTCTCACAGTATTACTAGAGGCCAGGGTAATGCCATCCAGAGTAAGGATCTGGTTAGACACCATGTTTCTAAGATTTGTGGGGCCAAGTACAATAACTTCAGTTTTATCTGAGTTTAAAAGCAGGAAATTAGAGGTCATCCATGTCTTTATGTCTGTAAGACAATCCTGCAGTTTAGCTAATTGGTGTGTGTCCTCTGGCTTCATGGATAGATAAAGCTGGGTATCATCTGCGTAACAATGAAAATTTAAGCAATACCGTCTAATAATACTGCCTAAGGGAAGCATGTATAAAGTGAATAAAATTGGTCCTAGCACAGAACCTTGTGGAACTCCATAATTAACTTTAGTCTGTGAAGAAGATTCCCCATTTACATGAACAAATTGTAATCTATTAGACAAATATGATTCAAACCACCGCAGCGCAGTGCCTTTAATACCAATGGCATGCTCTAATCTCTGTAATAAAATTTTATGGTCAACAGTATTAAAAGCAGCACTGAGGTCTAACAGAACAAGCACAGAGATGAGTCCACTGTCCGAGGCCATAAGAAGATCATTTGTAACCTTCACTAATGCTGTTTCTGTACTATGATGAATTCTAAAACCTGACTGAAACTCTTCAAATAGACCATTCCTCTGCAGATGATCAGTTAGTTGTTTTACAACTACCCTTTCAAGAATTTTTGAGAGAAAAGGAAGGTTGGAGATTGGCCTGTAATTAGCTAAGATAGCTGGGTCAAGTGATGGCTTTTTAAGTAATGGTTTAATTACTGCCACCTTAAAAGCCTGTGGTACATAGCCAACTAACAAAGATAGATTGATCATATTTAAGATCGAAGCATTAAATAATGGTAGGGCTTCCTTGAGCAGCCTGGTAGGAATGGGGTCTAATAAACATGTTGATGGTTTGGATGAAGTAACTAATGAAAATAACTCAGACAGAACAATCGGAGAGAAGAGTCTAACCAAATACCGGCATCACTGAAAGCAGCCAAAGATAACGATACGTCTTTGGGATGGTTATGAGTAATTTTTTTCTCTAATAGTTAAAATTTTGTTAGCAAAGAAAGTCATGAAGTCATTACTAGTTAAAGTAATGGAATACTCAGCTCAATAGAGCTCTGACTCTTTGTCAGCCTGGCTACAGTGCTGAAAAGAAACCTGGGGTTGTTCTTATTTTCTTCAATTAGTGATGAGTAGAAAGATGTCCTAGCTTTACGGAGGGCTTTTTTATAGAGCAACAGACTCTTTTTCCAGGCTAAGTGAAGATCTTCTAAATTAGTGAGACGCCATTTGCTCTCCAACTTACGGGTTATCTGCTTTAAGCTATGAGTTTGTGAGTTATACCATGGAGTCAGGCACTTCTGATTTAAAGCTCTCTTTTTTAGAGGAGCTACAGCATCCAAAGTTGTCTTCAATGAGGATGTAAAACTATTGACGAGATACTCTATCTCACTTACAGAGTTTAGGTAGCTACTCTGCACTGTGTTGGTATATGGCATTAGAGAACATAAAGAAGGAATCATATCCTTAAACCTAGTTACAGCGCTTTCTGAAAGACTTCTAGTGTAATGAAACTTATTCCCCACTGCTGGGTAGTCCATCAGAGTAAATGTAAATGTTATTAAGAAATGATCAGACAGAAGGGAGTTTTCAGGGAATACTGTTAAGTCTTCAACTTCCATACCATAAGTCAGAACAAGATCTAAGATATGATTAAAGTGGTGGGTGGACTCATTTACTTTTTGAGCAAAGCCAATAGAGTCTAACAATAGATTAAATGCAGTGTTGAGGCTGTCATTCTCAGCATCTGTGTGGATGTTAAAATTGCCCACTATAATTATCTTATCTGAGCTAAGCACTAAGTCAGACAAAGGTCTGAAAATTCACAGAGAAACTCACAGTAACGACCAGGTGGACGATAGATAATAACAAATAAAACTGGTTTTTGGGACTTCCAATTTGGATGGACAAGACTAAGAGTCAAGCTTTCAAATGAATTAAAGCTCTGTCTGGGTTTTTGATTAATTAATAAGATGGAATGGAAGATTGCTGCTAATCCTCCCCCTCGGCCCGTGCTACGAGCATTCTGACAGTTAGTGTGACTCGGGGGTGTTGACTCATTTAAACTAACATATTCATCCTGCTGTACCCAGGTTTCTGTTAGGCAGAATAAATCAATATGTTGATCAATTATTATATCATTTACCAACAGGGACTTAGAAGAGAGAGACCTAATGTTTAATAGACCACATTTAACTGTTTTAGTCTGTGGTGCAGTTGAAGGTGCTATATTATTTTTTCTTTTTGAATTTTTATGCTTAAATAGATTTATGCTGGTTATTGGTAGTCTGGGAGCAGGCACCGTCTCTACGGGGATGGGGTAATGAGGGGATGGCAGGGGGAGAGAAGCTGCAGAGAGGTGTGTAAGACTACAACTCTGCTTCCTGGTCCCAACCCTGGATAGTCACGGTTTGGAGGATTTAAGAAAATTGGCCAGATTTCTAGAAATGAGAGCTGCTCCATCCAAAGTGGGATGGATGCCGTCTCTCCTAACAAGACCAGGTTTTCCCCAGAAGCTTTGCCAATTATCTATGAAGCCCACCTCATTTTTTGGACACCACTCAGACAGCCAGCAATTCAAGGAGAACATGCGGCTAAACATGTCACTCCCGGTCTGATTGGGGAGGGGCCCAGAGAAAACTACAGAGTCCGACATTGTTTTTGCAAAGTTACACACTGATTTAATGTTAATTAAGTGACCATGTGGAGCTGAGCCTGCTCCAGGTTCCAGCATCTATGTAATCTCATCCCTTAACTCAGTCAGCACAAACAGAAACCAATAGTTATTCCACAACCATCACATTCAACTAGACGCACCGTCATTATTTAAACACTTGTGATCATTAATTTCAAGAATTTTAAAGGATGTTGTGATCATTAATTTACAACATGTAACATGGTGTGTACTTTTACTGACTAAAGTACTACTTACACATTCAGGCGCTCTGCAGTACTTTGTCACGCTGTTTGTCATTGTTGACAGCTGTGGCTGAGTGTCCTCTGGCTTTCACTTGCTCCTTTTACCTCCTCATCAGCCTCCAGTGGGGAAAAGTACGCCGCTCAAGTTTTTTTCCAACAGCTCATCAGTGTCCAAAGACGCTCAGCAGGAAACAGCTGCTTCCAAAAAAAAAAAAAAAAAAGGGGGGGGGGGGGGGGTAATAAAGGACATAAACAAATGTAAAAATAATAAAATAATAGGAGGCTTTAGTTGTAATGATCAAAAGTTCAATTGCATTCAGCACCAATATGAAGTCCAGGTTCTGTAAAAGTTTGACAACCTTCAAAAGAATAATGAACGAAGTGTCATCATAATTTAATCCAAAATCAAAGCCCAACTTCAGTAAGTCATAATAATATTCCCAGAAGTTGTTCCTCTCGCTCATTTACCAGAGTAATGGTGCTCATTTCAAATCATTTGTGACATAATATTGAAGTTCTGAGGAAAAAAAAGTAGAAAAAATGATCACATTCCTTCTATCCAGATGCTGTTTGCTTTAATTAATTCCGAGACACGACCCGGCTGATGTCCTGTGACAGGTCCGGACAGGCCAGCTGATGGATGTGACATTCAGGGGGATGAAGCCGCACCTGTCCCACAGTGGCATTTGTCAGTGACCTGGTCATGTAGACTGGACCTGCCTGGCGACTGACTGAGATTAATGATGACACTCAGCAGACACATGGTGACGTGTAAACACTGTTCTGGTTTCTTTTCTGCCACTGTGGACCACATGATTTAAATGTCTTCTCATAGGGATTCCCAGGCTGTGTGGACTGGAGCTCAGTGAACTGAAACAATCAGGTGGTGGTTTGTCACCCAGAGCACCGTGCACCACTGCACAGAAAATGGCTTTTCCCTGACAGATGAGCTCGTCTGGGGATTGGCTCGGCTTCAGGGATGCAGCACGTTCCCTCGGTCATCCATCATTCCCTGACACATTTGCTTCTATCTGCAGCAGCAATCGTGGCTTTGACCAGCAGTGTGTTCCTTCCTACGCTCCGGTTCCATTTTCAGTGTGCGATTTAAAAACCAAGCTCAGTTAAAGCCCTGAAAAAGACGACTTTACAGAGACATCGATGGTTTAGACCCTGAGGTCTGAACACTAACCCTCATGAGCACCAGAGGACCCCATACAGACACACGAACAACGTTTACTTATCATATTCACATTCTTTCCTCTTCATTTTCATTTCATATCATTAATTCATAGTTTTGTTGTATTTATAGAACAACTAATATTAACAAGTAACACAGAATCCAATGATTTTCAAATCCTCTTCAACCTATATTCAATTGAATACACCACAAAGACAAGATATTTAATGTTCAAACTGATAAACTTTCTTGTTTTAGTGCAAATATTTGCTCATTTTGAAATGGATGCCTGCAACACATTTCTAAAAAGCTGGGACAGTGGTTTACCCTCCATTCACGCCCAGTCACCCAAAATGACAGATACTCAACCTCATCTAACTCGGGCGAATATCTGTCATTTTGGGTGACTGGGCGTGAACATCGGGCCTCTGAAAATGCATACTGCCCTCCAAAAGCATGTTATTGTATTATTATGTAGACTATTATTGTTGTTGCTATAATATATGAATAAAAATAAATTAAAAAATTACAATTTGACTCTTTTACGACAACGAACACTGAGCCATTAATTAAACAGAAAACAAATCAACACAAACATGCTGATGCGAACAGCTTAATGCTAACTTTAACATTGAAAACACCATAGACATGCTAACGCATTAGCATCGGTCACAAAGATTACATTAGTAACACATGATGCTGTCATGATTTAAAATCCTGCAGGGCAACAAGGTCCCCCTGCTCAAGCCAGCACATGTCCAGGCCCGTTTGAACTTCACCAGTGACCATCTGGATGATCCAGAGGAGGCATGGGAGAAGGTCATGTGGTCAGATGAGACCAGAATAGAGCTTTTTGGAATCAACTCCACTTACCATGTTTAGAGGATGAGAACAACCCCAAGAAAACCATCCCAACCGTGAAGCATGGGGGTGGAAACATCATACTCTGGGGGTGCTCTTCTACAAAGAGGACAGGACGACTGCACCGTATTGAAGGGAGGATGGATGGGGCCATGTATTGCGAGATTTTGGCAAACAACCTCCTTCCCTCAGTAAGGGCATTGAAGATGGGTCATGGCTGGGTCTTCAGCATGACAATGACCCAAACACACAGCCAGGGCAACTAAGGAGGGGCTCTGTAAGAAGCATTTCAAGGTCCTGGAGTGGCCTGGTCAGTCTCCAGACCTGAACTCAATAGAAAATCTTTAAGATAAAATCTTTAAGAAGCCCTCATTCATATGTGCTGCATGGCCGGCCTTGGCCATGGCATGGCCTTTGGAACTGCTGCAGTCATGGCAGCTGTGCTGCTCAGCATGGACTGTGTTACTTCATGGAGCTTCCTCAATGGTTTCTTTTTAGTTTGGCAAGCATTTAGTCATCACCTGTTAACTTAGAAAAAAGCCTATGATTACAGTTATTATTAATGCTAAATGTCGTCTGTTACATCATGATGTCGATTTGTAGAAACACCTATTGAGACACTACAGTGTACTGTTTTCCCTTAAATGACATCAGTGCATTTAATTTGCCTTGTGAATGTTAGCAAAGTGATCAGAAAAACTGCTAATTAGGGACTGACTTTGGATTTGATAGGCTAGTTTTCTACACATAACATTTCTAGTCCATGTTCACTGTACTTCAGTCATTGAAATGTACTGGATTATGGTGTGAATGACTTGGGTTAATGAGGATAATTCCTTTGTCTATGTACGTCTTTCATTTTTGCAGACTTAAGGTGGTAATTACTAAACAGAGGCAGGTGCTGGCGGAACGTCTGAGGCATCTACGATTTTATTAGTGTGACTGACTTTGCTTTAGCAACTTACAATAATTTCTTTGCACATTTACAGACAGAAAGACAAAATATGGCCATCAGGTATTGTGAAGGCCTTCTGTCCGTCTGTCTGTGCTCAGAATAAGTCCAGTCCTATTATTGCCACAGTCACAGGGGACATTCTTGGGACACAGACCTTGGACAAGTTCAAAGATGGTTAACCTTGACCTGTTTTAAGAGGTAGTGAAGTTCATTACATTAGCATAAATTCTCTCACAGGCCCATCTTTTTACACCAACCAAGGGAATATTTGTCACTATTTGTAAATTTCTTTCAAGTATAAATGTATCTTCCAGTGAAACTGTTTAACATTTTACATGAATTTCTTTAAACTCCCCTGTAGCCATGTCATGGTATCTTCTAACTGTTATGTGTCGGACGCAGCTCGGAGAACCGACCAGCGTTTGAAGGACCCAGTATGAAATAAGCAAAGCACAGTACAAAGGATAACTGAATTTAATACATAACAGTGATGTGATACAAAACAACAAAAGAGTGTGCGGTCTGGCGTGGTGGTGATACGGTGCGCTCCCAGCAGCGCTAACGGTCCGGAGCCAGAAGCCGTTCGGACCCAAGGACCCCGCCGACACCCCCCAGGTGGCCGCAACAAACCGAGTCTGTGAAAGAGGAACCATTATGTGAGTCCACACTCTACACACAGAGAGACCACTCAAAGGTGTACATAAACAGCAAACACTTCCTGGCTTAATTACTAATCAGCTTCCCAACCTGCAGGCATGGAACATCCAGTTCACAAAACTCCACTGCAGTGGAAGCCGATACATGACTAACGTACAGCTCAATATAATAAAGGTGTGAGGGACACCACATTTACTGACTGTACGTTAGATTTTGTAGTCACAAAATCTAACGTACCTCAGGAAGTGTGCTGACGAGCGTGAGACCTCACCCCCTCCTCTTTCACAGACCGTGCATCAAACCCTGGACGTTCTCTGCATCCACTGATGATGAGATGGCTCCCGAGACGACGATCTCACCCGTCTGGTCACAAGGTCGAGTCTCTGGCAAATACACACTGTGTACTCCAGTCTTAAATGCCACCATGTTCCAATCCATATAGATGCACCACAGCTGTGAGTCCTGACGAGCCGCAGGTGATCAGGGTGAGGTCCTGATAACCTCAGCTACACAGCCACTCAGTCCCAAATGCAAGCCACCTGGAAGGAAAACCAAAAGACAGAAACAAAAAGGCAGCCAGGCCCCCCAGCCATACAACACTAACCTTGAGTTGGCCTTCGTCATTGGTTAAGATCAGCTCTCAACCAGTGGGAAAGGCTAAACCTTCTTGTGTCAGCACGATTAGTACTTCTAGATGCAGCGTATCGTGTCTATCTGTGCGTGTTGTTTTCTGCATGCACAGGCCATCATATGCATAAAGTTATGTGACGGTGGCAACAGGACGCTTTGTTTTTGGTTGCTGGCAAGCAAACAGTGTAAAAAATAAGTAAAATGAGTGGCCTCGAATTGGCATTGACATATTCTTTGAGGTTGCATGATGCCAAGGCCAAGACAGTGTCATTGCACAGAAAGGCTGGGACATCAAAAACAAAAAGAAGAAAAAAATCAGCCTTGAGATGTCCAACACTGGTAATGACAACCCAAACATTAAACAGAAATGATCAAACGATGGTGATAGAAAAACCCACAACTGAGGACGCTTCAATCCCGAGCTCCAGGTCAAAGTCGGGCTACTTCAGCAGACCTTACCCTCGCTGAGTCCACTGGATTCTGCTGGACAGTGGGTGACTGAGGCCTCAAGCTTGAATCTCTTCTTCCTCAGATATTCCTCAGGTTCAAGTGATGTGTAGTCATCAAATAAGCCTGCATAATGGCAACAGTGTCACCTTGTTCTTGATGAGGAGAGAAAACATATTAACTTCTTGTAACCAGAGGGGGACAATGAGATTTTGGTCAGTCAAAGTCCTAAAATAGGTGATATCACTGATTATCTCGTCTATGTGCCGAAAGAGTTGAAGTAATTAGAGTCAGTGGGTGGATTGGGACAAATGCATGGCTTTTCCACTTCTGATCATAACAATGTGGATAAGATGGTTTCAGAAAACATTTCACTAAATGTCCTTTACAGATGAATGAATGTGAAGGAAGCAGTAACACAGTGATGAAAGTGAGCCATGGACAAAAATCTTGAAAGTTTTTGGTAAGGGTCAAAGGCCCGAAGCCTCTGGTGGGGGTCTGGGGTTTCTCCTCCAGAAAAATTGAAATCTCAGATGCATTCTGGTGCATTTTCAGGTGTATTTACCCACCCAAAAAATTCTCAAATAAATTCAATGTTTTGTTGGGTCAGGTCTAATTTTCCCACCCCAGCGAAGAGTCTTATAATAAATAATAATTAAAATTACATTATGTAAATAATTTGTATTTTAATTTCTTTCCTTCTAAAATTCTCTTTCTCTCTCTCAAAACCATATTTTGGATGGATTAGAACACGGTGTTATCACTGTTTGATAAAAACCACATTTTCACATTGGACTGTTCCTGTTCGCTCTCTACATTTATCTAAACATTTGACTTCAGCAATTTGTGCTTTTACCACAACTGATATTGTCTTAAACTAAAATATGATACAAGTGAAGCTGCACTCGCTCTTCATTAAATCACCAATATCACTTTTAGTTCTCAGGACACTGATGTGGGTTTAAATGAGATTCTTATTCACTTCTATAAATGATTTTTCCGTCCAGTGCTGACGGCAGCATTTCTGAGAAACTCACAACTTCGCATTTGCTCAAACAACGTTTGGGTGCAAAATGACACAGACGTTTTTCATATCAATATCTGATGTCTACGAGCACATTAAATATTTAGCATATTTTAATTCACATTATTTCACTTCCGTGTAACAGAAGAAACCATAAAATGCAGATTTAGCAAGTTAACATATCACGTTTCCATGGAGACCGTTTGAAGTAAAACTTTGAGGATTAACTTCAACTGACAAAAAAATTCTGTCAAAAACACGATATAATAAAATCACAGACTTACCGGGAGCGTTAAGGATTCTGTATAAATGGTGATTAATAAAAAGTCGGGTCAGTGTTTTGGGCCTTTTTGCTCAAACCAGCCACATTTGAATTTATTCCTGATAAACTTTCAACGCGGAGCTCATTTTAAAATCTGTAATGTGTCTCTCATTGGCTGCTATGTGGACAGGCAACGACATGTTACATTTATCCTTCAGTCTCAGATCAGGACGTCAAAACCTGGGACTTAATGTCTACTGTGACATCTCATCAGAGACGTCTTCAAACGATTTTACAAATACAAACATCGTAAAAGACAGACCACAGACTAAATCTGACATGGGCCGGGAAAACCAAAATAACTACAATTCTTCGATTATAGTGGTAGCATTACTGCCACCAACTGTTTGGCTGTGGGGCATTAATGGATTCTGATGTATGCTATCAAAAAGGCAGTGGATATATGTCGGTTACGGCAAACACGCACCTAGCACTATTTGAACGGATCTTCTCGCTGATTGGCTAGTTCAAATGACATCATTGCAGAGTTTATTTCAATATGGCGGTGCCCTCAGCAAAGCTGAACTGGACGATATTTCGCCGTACGCGGCACCGGCAAAATGGTGGGTTGCACTGTTTTGCCGGCCATCTAAATTTATTCACGACGGATGGAACGGAACGGCCGCGGTCGGGCGGGAACTTAAAGGCGTTTAAGATCTACTTATTTCACATTCATGATAGTAGCTCGATATTTGGTGATTTTCATTATTGAAAATTTTACCATTCACTATTTTCAGGGGCAGACTGATCAAAGGTTTTGCAGAGATGACACTGACAGAGAGAAAACAGGATAAACACACGTGCTGACATGGACTTCTGTATTTTCATTTTTATTCACAATCTGAGGAGCCTTTATTTTGAAGTCAATCATCACCTCCTTTGTCTTGCTGGCTTTGATGCACAGGTGGTTCCGTGCACTTCAGACTGTTCCCCTCAAACACATATCCAACCCTAACCCTAACCCTGTCATCCGAAAACGTTTGGAGATGACAACTGTCCGTGTTGTAGTTGAAGTCTGATGTGTACAGTGTGAAGAGGAAAGGAGAGAGCATTCTGTCTTGAATTTGCAGGTTTTGGAAATCACAAATGTAAGAGATTATTTCTGTTTGCCATGTGGCATTTTGAATGTTTTATCATGTTAGCTACACAAAATGAGGCCACTTAAAGCCAAATAAAAAAATAAGTTGTTTATCATCCCCGCCCGGCACAGAAAATGACCAAGACTGCAAAAATTAATTCTGCCATGCCTGAAATTATTTCCACCCTGTGGTGGAAATAATTTTCGCCACAGGGTGGAAATAATTTCGGGCACAGCTTTGCCGCATTTTTGAGCTGCTTTTAGCGTCTGAGAATCCCTCCGCCAGAAGGTGATTTTCTGTTCCGATTCAAACGACTTTATGGCACCCAAAACGACATTAAAAGATGAAAAATTAGCACCAACACTCAATGCCGAAGGTGCTGCCATTTGAAATAAACTCTTCAATGACGTCATTTGAACTAGCCAATCAGCGAGGAGATCCAGTCAAATAGTGCGAGGTGCATGTTTGCCGTATCCGGCAAAATATCCACTTGGTATCAGAAATAACCCAGAAACATTCACCACGTAAATAAAAACCCAGATTTCCAGGAAAAACTTCCTTCACTGTAACACAACATCCTCTGGGTCTTTGGTCTGTGGATGACATTCTTATAAGTGGAAGACTTATCTGCTGTCTGTTTCCATGCATGGATGCACACTGCTCACATTTCATGTGAACCGTGAGCTTCCTTCACTTTCTCACTCCAATCTAATGAGCATCACTCGGTGCCGAGCCTCTGGTCCTGGTCCTTTGTGTGACTGGACAGGTGTCTAACTCAGTGATGAATGACCCTGTTCCTCCCCATGTAATTGGCTCGGTGCTGTTTGGCCTTAGACTGGCTCCATGTCTGCTGGGCAGCCACCTCCATCTGTCAATCACCAACCTGCTGCCGCCTGGCCGGCCCTCTGATAGCGATGCTAATGCACATCCCTCTTACGCCATTGGCTGAGCCTGTGCTGGTTCAAACTAATCCATTAAAGCTGTGACAGTAATAATTTCCACCCAAACATGGGGATCCCATGTGCTAAACATTATTTGACCGTTCCTGCCACGTTGCTGTTGCCGTGTGCACCGGTGAGGTGATGGATGAGTTGGGTCTGAGCAGCTCGTTCATCACCTGCTGACTACTGTTTTTATGCCACTGCAATAATTTAAAGCATTCTGTGATATTTTTTAAATTAGATTTAATGTGGCATTCACTTTTAGAATTGAAATATCCTTTTTCTGTGTGAAAGCCATTTCTTATGTAATTTATGGAAAATAATCATTTTGCTGAATTGACTGTTGATGTGAGTAGAGGTGATGATGTCACTGGCTGACATTAAATGCTTTAACAATAATGGTGATGTTTAGAGGACATAAGTGGGTTTATGTCCAAATCATCCTTTCTAAATTGCTAAATAAATGCAGTCGATTTAAAGCAATGAAGACTTGTGAACAAGTTATATTTTAACACTTTGTTGAGGTTGTACGATAAAGGCCCAAAATCTCTTCATTGGAGAACAAAGTGATGCCAAGCCCAGTGTATGGGTTCCACCCAGGTTCCCATCCTTGACTCTGGTAAGCGGTTTGGGTTAAATGTAAGGTGCAGAAGGATGTAGAACTGGTAGGTGTATACGAGGTCCGTTAGAAAACTATCCGACCTTTTTATTTTTTTAAAAAACTATATAGATTTGAATCATGTGCGCTTGCATCAGCCAAGCTTGAACCTTCGTGTGCATGCGTGAGTTTTTTCACGCCTGTCGGCTGCATCATTCGCCTGTGGGCAGGCTTTGAGTGAGCACTGGTCCACCCCCCTCGTCGGATTTTCATTGTCAGGGAAATGGCTGAGCAATTGGAGCAGCGCTGAATCAAATTTTTCCAGAAACTGTGAGAGACAGCCAGGTGGAAACCATTCTAAAGATTCAGACGGCTTTCCGTGAGGATACTCTGGGCGTCACACAGATTAAGGAGCATTACAACCGGATTAAAGACCGCCCACAGCGGCGGAGGGCGCGCCGCGCTCCGAGCGGCCATCGACAGGCTGAAACAACCAGATTATTTCCAAAGTGAAGGCTGTGTTGATCCGGGATGTCGTCTGACTACCAGAGAAATTGCAGAAGAGGTGGACATCAGCACTTTTGTGGCACATTCCACTGTTACAGGAGATTTTGTAATGAAAGACGTGCGGAGGAATTCGTACATCGGGACGGAGTCGCTCATGGCGCACAACAAAAAACACGTACATGTTGGAAACCATTCGGAAGATTCAGACGGCTTTCGGTGGCTTTTCAGTCGAGTGAGTATCCGAGAAATTGTGTAACAGCTGGACATGTCACAACATGTCCTGTGAGACTTCCAACACGGACGTGCTTTTTGTTGTGCGCCATGAGCGGCTCTGTCCCAACGCGCAAATTCCTCCGCACGTCTTTCATTACAAAATCTCCTGTAAGAGTGGAATGTGCCACAAAAGTGCTGATGTCCACCTCTTCTGCAAAACTCACGCATGCGCACGAAGGTTCAAGCTTGGCTGATGCAAGCGCACGATTCAAATCCATATAGTTTTTAAAAAAAATAAAAAGGTCGGATAGTTTTCTAACAGACCTCGTATCTTCCATCATCAGGATGTATTTACATGTAGATCAACAAAAGATGGAGTACGGTTAGTCAGGCCCATACATCATCCAGCCCATCACTTCCAAAGATATCTGTACTCTTTCACAAGAGGGCAAGGAACTCAAGGTGAGGTGGTGCTGATGCCTGTGTGGACTTCTCAGCTTCTTTATATTATTACAACCCCTGGCAAAAATGATGGAATCACCGGCCTCGGAGGATGTTCATTCAGTTGTTTAATTTTGTAGAAAAAAAGCAGATGACAGACATGACACAAAACTAAAGTCATTTCAAATGGCAACTTTCTGGCTTTAAGAAACACTATAAGAAATCAAGAAAAAAAGATTGTGGCAGTCAGTAACGGTTACTTTTTTAGACCAAGCAGAGGAAAAAAATATGGACTCACTCAATTCTGAGGAAAAAATGATGGAATCATGAAAAACAAAAGAACGCTCCAACACATCACTAGTATTTTGTTGCACCACCTCTGGCTTTTATAACAGCTTGCAGTCTCTGAGGCATGGACTTAATGAGTGACAAACAGTACTCTTCATCAATCTGGCTCCAACTTTCTCTGATTGCTGTTGTCAGATCAGCTTTGCAGGTTGGAGCCTTGTCATGGACCATTTTCTTCAACTTCCACCAAAGATTTTCAATTGGATTAAGATCCGGACTATTTGCAGGACATGACATTGACCCTATGTGTCTTTTTGCAAGGAATGTTTTCACAGTTTTTGCTCTATGGCAAGATGCATTATCATCTTGAAAAATGATTTCATCATCCCCAAACATCCTTTCAATTGATGGGATAAGAAAAGTGTCCAAAATATCAACGTAAACTTGTGCATTTATTGATGATGTAATGACAGCCACTCCCCAGTGCCTTTACCTGACATGCAGCCCCATATCATCAATGACTGGAAATTTACATGTTCTCTTCAGGCAGTCATCTTTATAAATCTCATTGGAACGGCACCAAACAAAAGTTCCAGCATCATCACCTTGCCCAATGCAGATTCGAGATTCATCACCGAATATGACTTTCATCCAGTCATCCACAGTCAATCAATCAATCAATCAATTTTATTTATATAGCGCCAAATCACAACAAACAGTTGCCCCAAGGCGCTTTATATTGTAAGGCAAAGCCATACAATAATTACGTAAAAACCCCAACGGTCAAAACGACCCCCTGTGAGCAAGCACTTGGCGACAGTGGGAAGGAAAAACTCCTTTTTAACAGAAAGAAACCTCCAGCAGAACCAGGCTCAGGGAGGGGCAGTCTTCTGCTGGGACTGGTTGGGGCTGAGGGGAGAGAATCAGGAAAAGACATGCTGTGGAGGGGAGCAGAGATCAATCAGTAATGATTAAATGCAGAGTGGTGCATACAGAGCAAAAAGAGAAAGAAACACTCAGTGCATTATGGGAACCCCCCAGCAGTCTAAGTCTATAGCAGCATAACTAAGGGATGGTTCAGGGTCACCTGATCCAGCCCTAACTATAAGCTTTAGCAAAATGGAAAGTTTTAAGCCTAATCTTAAAAGTAGAGAGGGTGTCTGTCTCCCTGATCTGAATTGGGAGCTGGTTCCACAGGAGAGGAGCCTGAAAGCTGAAGGCTCTGCCTCCCATTCTACTCTTACAAACCCTAGGAACTACAAGTAAGCCTGCAGTCTGAGAGCGAACAGGAAGCCAATGAAGAGAGGCCAATATGGGTGAAATATGCTCTCTCCTTCTAGTCCCCGTCAGTACTCTAGCTGCAGCATTTTGAATTAACTGAAGGCTTTTCAGGGAACTTTTAGGACAACCTGATAATAATGAATTACAATAGTCCAGCCTAGAGGAAATAAATGCATGAATTAGTTTTTCAGCATCACTCTGAGACAAGACCTTTCTAATTTTAGAGATATTGCGCAAATGCAAAAAAGCAGTCCTACATATTTGCTTAATATGCACATTGAATGACATATCCTGATCAAAAATGACTCCAAGATTTCTCACAGTATTACTAGAGGTCAGGGTAATGCCATCCAGAGTAAGGATCTGGTTAGACACCATGTTTCTAAGATTTGTGGGGCCAAGTACAATAACTTCAGTTTTATCTGAGTTTAAAAGCAGGAAATTAGAGGTCATCCATGTCTTTATGTCTGTAAGACAATCCTGCAGTTTAGCTAATTGGTGTGTGTCCTCTGGCTTCATGGATAGATAAAGCTGGGTATCATCTGCGTAACAATGAAAATTTAAGCAATTCTTTCTAATAATACTGCCTAAGGGAAGCATGTATAAAGTGAATAAAATTGGTCCTAGCACAGAACCTTGTGGAACTCCATAATTAACCTTAGCCTGTGAAGAAGACTCTCCATTTACATGAACAAATTGTAATCTATTAGATAAATATGATTCAAACCACCGCAGCGCAGTGCCTTTAATACCTATGGCATGCTCTAATCTCTGTAATAAAATTTTATGGTCAACAGTATCAAAAGCAGCACTGAGGTCTAACAGAACAAGCACAGAGATGAGTCCACTGTCTGAGGCCATAAGAAGATAATTTGTAACCTTCACTAATGCTGTTTCTGTACTATGATGAATTCTAAAACCTGACTGAAACTCTTCAAATAGACCATTCCTCTGCAGATGATCAGTTAACTGTTTTACAACTACCCTTTCAAGAATCTTTGAGAGAAAAGGAAGGTTGGAGATTGGCCTATAATTAGCTAAGATAGCTGGGTCAAGTGATGGCTTTTTAAGTAATGGTTTAATTACTGCCACCTTAAAAGCCTGTGGTACATAGCCAACTAATAAAGATAGATTGATCATATTTAAGATCGAAGCATTAATTAATGGTAGGGCTTCCTTGAGCAGCCTGGTAGGAATGGGGTCTAATAGACATGTTAATGGTTTGGAGGAAGTAACTAATGAAAATAACTCAGACAGAACAATCGGAGAGAAAGAGTCTAACCAAATACCGGCATCACTGAAAGCAGCCAAAGATAACGATACGTCTTTGGGATGGTTATGAGTAATTTTTTTCTCTAATAGTTAAAATTTTATTAGCAAAGAAAGTCATGAAGTCATTACTAGTTAAAGTTAAAGGAAGTAGTTGCACAGTCCACGATTGCTTTTCCTTAGCCCATTGTAACCTTGTTTTTTTCTGTTTAGGTGTTAATGATGCCTTTTGTTTAGCTTTTCTGTATGTAAATCCCATTTCCTTTAGGCGGTTTCTTACAGTTCGGTCACAGACGTTGACTCCAGTTTCCTCCCATTCATTCCTCATTTGTTTTGTTGTGCATTTTCTATTTTTGAGACATATTGCTTTAAGTTTTCTGTCTTGACGCTTTGATGTCTTCCTTGGTCTACCAGTATGTTTGCCTTTAACAACCTTCCCATGTTGTTTGTATTTGGTCCAGAGTTTAGACACAGCTGACTGTGAACAACCAACATCTTTTGCAACATTGCGTGATGATTTACCCTCTTTTAAGAGTTTGATAATCCTCTCCTTTGTTTCAATTGACATCTCTCGTGTTGGAGCCATAATTCATGTCAGTCCACTTGGTGCAACAGCTCTCCAAGGTGTGTTCACTCCTTTTTAGATGCAGACTAACGAGCAGATCTGATTTGATGCAGGTGTTAGTTTTGGGGATGAAAATTTACAGGGTGATTCCATAATTTATTCCTCACAATTGAGTGATTCCATATTTTTTTTCCCCTCTGCTTGGTCTAAAAAGGTAACCGTTACTGACTGCCACAATTTTTTTTCCTGATTTGTTATAGTGTTTCTTAAAGCCAGAAAGTTGCCATTTGAAATGACTTTAGTTTTGTGTCATGTCTGTGATCTGCTTTTTTTCTACAAAATTAAACAACTGAATGAACATCCTCCGAGGCCGGTGATTCCATCATTTTTGCCAGGGGTTATATATTGTTTGATTTTTCTGTTTCCTGTTTCTTTAGCTTAGCAAAACTTTGCAAAACCTTGTAACTGTTAGAATGGCCTGAGCAGTGGGTCACCTCTCTGAGTCTGATCTGCTTGAGGTTTCTTCCTCAAATCATCAGAGGGAGTTTTTCCTTACCACTGTTGCCTGTGTGCTTGCTCTGGGGGTTGGTAAGGTTAGACCTTTTGCTTGTGTGAAGCGCTTTGAGGTAGCTTTGGTGTGCTTTGGCGCTATATAAATTAAATAAATTGAAACTAAACTGGGTGTTGTGTGGGCCGCTGAAGAGGAGGTACTGCTGGCCCACCACCACCAGTCGGCGCCCTGCTTGAAGTGCGGGCTTCAAGCATGAGAGGGCGCTGAGACAACAGAGAGTGACAGCTGTCACTCATTTACACCAGCTGTCACCAATCACCACCTTCCCTACAAAAGCCGGATTATTACTCCACCTCCTCGCGAAGAAATCAACTACCGTTTAAGGTAATTCTCTGCAAGTCATACTTTTTGAGACTAATTATTGTTCTGTGTGCAGCCGTATTCCTGAAGTCTGTCATAATTGGATTGGCGTGCAGTGAGAGTCTGCGACGTCTTCGCCTCTCACTCCATCCAAGGAGCAACTGTCAGGAGCTGCACGGGTGATTTTGTATCAGAGGTGGAGGTTTTCCCTCCCTGAAGACCTGTGGGTGAAGGATTACTGGGTGTGTGGATACACACTCACCATTAACTGTTTTCATCTTCTGCCAGCAGTACCAGGGTCTGCAACAGAAGACGGTGACCACCTGGGGACTCAGGACTTGGTGGCTCCGGTGTTCTTCAGGCCGTTGGTGGTGGAAGCTGTGTGGGTCCCGGCTCTCCGATCGCCAGAGGTCTCCTATCTTCGAGCCTGCCCGCACGTCACCTTGTGTTTAATTGGCATTATATATTTTTGTCTATATCCAGTTGTGCGTTTCACAACATTAAATTGTTACTCTTTGTCTTATCCATTGTCCGTTCATTTGCGCCCCGTTGTGGGTCCGTGTTACGACACCTTCCCAACACTGGGGTTACGCTACAAATATAACAATGTGAATGTTGTGTACTGCTTAGTTTAGGTTCATAAGCTTTGAAGAAGCGACGTAGTTGCACTGGAATTATTGAGATTTATTTACAACAATTCAAAAGAACAGCTGTCTCGTCTCTATTCCTTCCATTCTACTTCTGCGCTGTGGCTGCAGCAGCTACAACCTTATATAGTCGTGTATAGCACCTCTACAGGACACCCTCATTACTGCAGCCATAGAATGTTTCAGATACCACAGTGAACACTGCCATTTCTTTGCTTCTAACCTCTTATAGAAATATACCAATAATCGTTTGCAGAAGGGATCCTGGTTGATGGGGACCATGTGGTTGATTGTTCTCCAGGTATGCTTCCTGGGGGTGAGTGAGTGTGTGTGTGTGTGTGTGTGGGGGGGGGGGGGGGGGGGGGGGGGGGGAATCATTAGTAGTTGCATTTTTACTTTGTTTTTTTTTGTCCATGACATTCTTTGTTGTTACTGTTTTGTTTGTTTAGATGATGCTGGTGATTCTGAAAAGACTGTCACAGAAGAATGTCAAGTTGGAACCAAAGGTACTTTTCAGGTGAAGTGATTTTCAGACTTTTCAGAGAGCACGGGGGTCTAAGTGCAAAGACTAACCTAAAGTGGCTTTACAACAAACATCTTAATTCATCACTTCTACATGTTCTGTGTCATTTCATTAAGAATTTCTAAATGATGTGTGTAATTTATTGATTTAAGCTGCAAACTGGACTGGACAAGTCACACCAGCCACCTGTACACGAAGGGACAGAGCAGGCTGGACTTCCTGAGGAGGCTGTGGTAGTTTAACAGCTGCAAGAAACTCCTGTGGATGTTCTAACAGTCCGTAGTAACCAGTGTCCTCTTTTACACCGTGATGTGCTGGGGGGCAACACATCCCAGAAGGACACATTAAGGCTGGGCAAACTGATCAGGTGGCCCGGGTCTGTGGTTGATATTAAGCTGGACTCTCTGGTGACGGTGGCAGAGAAGAACACTGGACAAACTGCTGGACATTCTGGACGATGCCAGTCAGCCTCTGCACACCGTCATCAGCAACCAGAGGAGCCTCTTCAGCCATAGACTGCTCCTTCCCAAGAGCAGGACCAACAGACTGAGAAACTCCTTTGTCCCTCACACCATCAGACTGTACAACTCCTCACTCAGGGGGAGGAGGAGGAACAGCACAGTAAATTTTGTGGAGTAAAATATACTGTGCCAGGATAACATTTGGTCCTGGTTCAAACAGAGTTAAATACTCTCTATTATAGATTGAAATCAGCTCCACCGTCTTGTCAAATCACATTTTTCAACTCCATTAAGAGTCATTCACAGCATGATAGAATTGATTTAGAAATGTGATGGAATATATTTAACTCTATTTGGCCTGGGACCAAATGTTATCCTGGCAGAGTAAATTTTACTCTGCAAAATTTACTTTGAGGAAGACACAGGATGGGAAGCAGAGGAACAGTAGTAGCCATTAAACCAGTACTGATCAGTATGTCTGGTGTTTATATTTGCAAATTCTTTTTTACTTTCACGTTTGATACTCTGTGTGCTTCTTACCCTGTGTGCTACTGTACACAGGGTAAAAAGGGTAAGGGATCAATAAAGTTCTATCTAATCTAAGTGGTGGTCACAGAATACCGCTTATAAGATCAACTTTACTGATCCCGCAGTGTGGAAAATCACTTGTTGCAGCAGCAAGAGTCGTACAGCAGTAAAGAAAAGAAAAAAGTATATTGCGGTTTGCTGGTGGGTGCACATCCTCCTCTCACCCACCACCTCTGTGGGGTCCAGAGTACATTCCAGGACAGAGCCAGCCATTCTGACTTATCTATTGAGTCTCTTCCTGTCCCTTTCAGAACTTCCACAGCGTAAAGTGTGGCTGATGCCACCACCGTGGCATAAGAGGTTTACAGCAGTGTCCTGCACACAGGAAAGGGTGAAGATGACTTTGGCCCTTCTTGTATAGGACATCTGTGTTGTGTGTCCAGTCCAGTTTGTTGTTAAAGTTATTTAACACCCAGGCATTTGTAGTTCTATGTTCAAGCCCTGGATGTTCACAGGCAAAATCTGAGGAGCCTTTGTTTTGAAGTCAATCATCACCTCCTTTGTGTTGCTGGCTTTGATGCACAGGTGGTTCCGTGCACTCCAGACTGTTCCCCTCAAACACACATCCAACCCTAACCCTAACCCTGTGTCATCTGAAAACTTTTGGAGATGACAACTGTCCGTGTTGTAGTTGAAGTCTGATGTGTACAGTGTGAAGAGGAAAGGAGAGAACACTGTACCCTGTGGTGTCCCCGTGCTGCAGACGACCACATCAGACACAGCGCCTTGGGGCAACTGTTTGTTGTGATTTGGCGCTATATAAAAAAAAAATTGATTGATTGATTGATACTGCAGTCTGCTGGTGAGGTAGTCCACGGTCCATGTTGCCAGGTGACAGTCTTCTCCAGCTCCTTCCAAGTCAAAGAACATTTTATTTTCTTGTGGCCAGCCTGAGGCACACCTGTGCAATAATCACACTGTCTAATCAGCACACCTGTGAGGTGGGATGGATTATCTCGGCAAAGCAGTGCTCACTGACACGGATTTAGACAGATTTGCCAACAATAGTTGAGAGAAACAGCTCTTTTGTGTGTGTAGAAAATGTTTTAGATCTGAGTTCACCATGAAAAATGGGAGCAAAAACAAAAGTGATGCGTTTATATTTTTGTTCAATACACACACACACACACACACACACACACATATAACAAAAGTATGTTGAATGCAGAACTGTGCTGTTTAAATACGTGTGTGTGTGTGTGTGTATAAAACAAAAACAAAAAAAAAGGGCTGCAGCATGACAGAGGACCACACTGATGTCATAATAAAACTTTTTATTTGCAGATTTCAGTACACGCAGTGACAACAGTCTGTGTAAAAACAGTGTCCATTTGGACCAGATGAACAGGCAGAGGGTCAGAACACAGTCATCAAACATTCCAGTGACTGGCAGGCAAGGTTTGAGAAACACCAGGAGATGGCATGGGTCAGCAACAGGAACTCAAACAGGAGGAAACAGTGACAGAAAACTGTCCAGCTGAGAAATGATCAAAGAAATGAGTGTGTGCATGAACCAGAGGAAAAGCCACAAAAAGCACTGGGCACTTAGAAAAGGCGGGGCTATTCAGAGGAACAGAAGGCTCATATTTGTATTATCCGCCTGATAAGAGGGATTAAATGTTAGACATTGCAGTGGGGCTTTTTTTTTTGGTGTGTGTGTGTGTGTGTGTGTGTGTGTGTGTGTGTGTGTGTGTGTGTGTGTGTGTGTGTGTGTGTGTGTGTGTGTGTGTGTGCGGTGGGCTGGCAGGTGAACCCTGCCTCTTGCCCTGTGACTGCTGGATAGGCTCCACACCCCGTCACCCTGAAATGGACTGAGCAGGTTCAGGAAATGAATGAAATAATGAGCAAATATTCAAAACAACTAGAATAAAATCTGAGTCCATTTTATTGTTCTCTTCCTTGTGCACTTGCACTTCTGCTTGTACCATCACCGGTTAGTGCAGTTGATACTAACCAGAGTCCTAAGGTGAGGACTGGATGTCTTTGGTCCCAGGTCTCTGTGGAGGATCTTTTGGTCCCACTGGAATGACTTTGTGTCCACTGAACAGTTACTTAGTGAGACTCTGATGAGGAGGACTCAAACTGTAAAAGAGTAAAATGACTTGGACTTTGCCAAAGAGTCTTCAGTGTCCCTCATGTCTAACCGAGACAAAACATCAACAACATCACCAGAGACACCAACTTCTCTCAACTCCAGAAAAAGATTCAAACTTGAACTTGCTGCCACATAAATAAGTAAATAAATAAATAATTTAAACAAAAGAAAATCATCTCGCTTCCCTTTTCAGGCACCGTGTGCTGTGAGCATGCACAGTCCTTCAAACACACACTCTGTGTCCACTTGAACGATGCTTCCAGCAGGCTCCTCCGTGTGGGCACCAAAGGTCAAGAAGAGATGGCTGTGGACGGGGTGGGGATGTGTGTGTGTGTGTGTGTGTGTGTGTGTGTGTGTGTGTGTGTGTGTGTGTGTGTGGTGGCAGCAGCAGTACCACGTCCTGGGCGTCATAGTCCCTGAGCCAACCATGGAGGTCTAGAGACACAGAGGGACACACAGACAGAGGAATGGTTGGAGACACTGAGTCAGTATCAAAGTAGAGAAGCTGTGATTTCGGTGACGTACGGTGAAGCCACATGAGTTTGTTCATCTGGTCCATAATGGCTAAATGTTGTGGTTGAGCTTTTTATCATGTGTAAAAAAGTCTTTGATAAATTTTATACCACCAAAATTTGACGGCCCGCCAAACGCTCTGTAAATATCCTGATCACTGACTGATGAACAGTAACGACCAAAACTGGCTGCCTGGTTTCAGTGAAGAAGACAAATAAGTAAATCAAATCTGCCTCATATTTCCATATAAAGAGATCTATTACTCAATGTAAGTGTCATTAGAGCGAGGCTCATTGAGCAGAGCACAGCAGCTCTTAAATAAAACCCAGAGCGCCTCTGGCAGGACATATGTCTTCATCTAGAAACTGTCAGTGAGGACGACTACAAACACGACCACAATAGTGCAGCAGATTGGCAAAATAATTGTGCATTTTTGCGACTAAAGCATGAAATTTGGCACACATATTCCAAATTAAATCACGTTTATTTTCAGATGAGATCCTGGAGCTGACATCTCATGAGCTGCAGGGGTCACTGAAGTATTACACAGGGGTCAAATTTAAAAGCGTTCCAATCATATTGGAAGGTATATTATATCATTTGTCTGATCATAAATATTCCAAAGTTCTGGAGTTAGGGGGTAAAAATGGCAAGAATGGTGGCAATTTCAGTGTTTGTACAGGGGTCAAAAGTTAAAGTTGCTCCAGTTTTGGTAAGAAACTGATGCAAATTATTGGTTGAGCAAATAGGATCAAGAAATAGAAGTAAAGGTCAAACAAGGTCAATGTCTATTGGATTCTATGACATGTGACATACGTTAGGGCCCCTTCACACATAACACAATTGAAGCCAACTAGCACACAAAGGACGAATTGCATGACATTTGTTAAAAATACACCTGTCGCCACAACATTTGCACACAAGCGGCCGAAAGCCAGCGAGAGCCCTGCCCCCTCTCGGCAGGTGTCGGCCAAATTCCAGGTGTCACACACGAACACCGCTCGCTGCACACGTGGGGCTATTCACACACCTGGTACGATAGCAGACAGCAGGCGACCACATTCAACCTGTGAAAAGTGTCTAAGTGCAACACAAGTGTGGCGTCCCCTAGCAACACACATGGATGTGACTGTGCCCCCCCCCCCACACACACACAAATGGCTTGTGGAGTGTGGAGGGCCCTTACCCTGTAACCTGGTAACGACACATGGTGCAAACTATTCCTTTATAAAACCCAATTAACTCAACCAATAATTTGCTATACATTTACCTAAATTGGAGCAACTTTAACTTTTGACCCCTGTAAAAACTTCAAACAGACTTCATGAGAAGGAAGGCAAAGACACTGAACGTACTTCATGGTGCTACTGAACCTCAGCAGATTTACATGTAGTGCCACTGGCCATCCAAAGCCATGTTCATCCCCACACCAGCCATCGGACCTGCAAGGACAGAACAGAATCTGTAAAACGTCTGGACCCACATGCAACCTAACGTTAACCTCATTATTAATGTTACTACTACAGGTCAGCACAAACCTGAACCAAAAACAGACAGAAGCCAACAAAGTACAATGTTCAACATTTTTTAAATGAACTGCATTATGTAACACTTTTCCATTTATATCAGTAGCTCAAAGCACTTTACAATGATGCCTTGCATTCACAATAAATGCTGATAAATAATTATGGACATTATGGATGTATTAGGATTCCAGCATTGCATTCAGGGTTCGACACACATGAGTGGAAATACCCTGGATTTGGTCCTTGTTTGTGGTATTGCTGTCACAAATATTGACATCTTGCATCGGTGGTCTCTGATCACTCGCTTATTAAATTTACAGTTTCATTGCCGTGTTTACTCAAACAAGAACTTTATCACTGCGGCAACACATCAACTCTTCAACTACGACTGAGCTAGAATGCCTGATAGCTTCAAATTTGGAAAATACCCAATCAGTAGACAGTCCTGTGGATAGTTAATTCACTGCTCAAAACTACACTCAACATGACTGCGCCACCTATGTTAAAACCACGCCCCCCCTCCCAAAAAAAACAAAAAAAAAAACACAACTGCCTTGGTTCAGTGATTACTTATGTGACCTCAAGCATAAGTCTAGAACGAAAATGGCGTAGTTCAAAATTAGAAGTATTCCACCTTGCGTGGTGTGATGCTATCTTAGGCTATAAACATGCATTATTGGCTACAAAGTGAACCTATTACTCTGATTTGATCAACAAAAACAAGCATAACTCAAAGTTCTTGTTCAACACGGTGGCAACACTTATTCACGGACAACCACCTGTAAGTCGCTGTAAGATTTTTTTTAGATTACTTTGAGAAGAAAATAGAAGACATTAGGTTCAACATATCCCAGCATGCCTTAACCCAGCCACTACACCCTGCTATTGAGGTGGGCGCCACTACTGAGGTATTACCTAGATTTAAAGAATTTGATAGTATCTCACTAGGCATGCTGACGAAACTCGTAACGTCAACAAAAAGCACAACCTGTTTATTTGATTCTATAACAACAAAACTGTTTAAGGACCTGTGGTCCACTCTTGGGCCGACTGTGCTGGAAATTATTCATCTTTCTTTAACTTCTGGATCTGTTCCTAAATGTTTCAAATCTGCAGTGATTAAACCATTACTTAAGAAACCTAATCTTGACCCTAGTGTATTGACAAACTATCAGCCGATATCAAATCTATCATTTTGCTTTAAAATTCTGGAAAAAGTGGCGTCACGGCAGCTCGTGGACTATCTTACTGAGAATAATCTCTTTGAGCCGCTGCAGTCTGCTTTTAGAAAATATCATTCCACAGAGACGGCTCTCACTAAAGTGGTGAATGATCTTCTGCTTACAATGGATTCAGACACCACGACGGTTCTGTTGCTGTTAGATCTCAGTGCTGCATTTGATACAGTGGATCATCATATTCTACTTGATAGACTGGAAAATCATTTTGGGATTACTGACAGTGCCCTTGCATGGCTGACGTCATACTTGACCAGTCGTTCTCACTGTGTTTTGTACAATAACACTACCTCTAACCTTAGTGACATGAAATTTGGGGTTCCACAGGGGTCGGTCTTAGGCCCCCTGTTTTTCTCCCTTTATATATCACCCCTTGGGCACATATTGTGTCGTTTTGGGATTACCTTTCACTGCTATGCTAAGGATACTCAGTTATACATGCTGATAACTGCTGGTAATCACGTTCACATAAAATCCTTAGAAGATGCCTTGCATCATTGAGAAGTTGGATGTGTAGAAACGTCCTACTTTTAAACTCTGATAAGACTGAAATAATGGTTCTTGGTCCAGTGAGACATCGGCATTAATTTGACCAGCTAACTGTTAGCCTAGGCTCCTGTGTCATACATCACACTGACAAAGTGAGGAACCTTGGGGTAATTTTTGATTATCATTAGAGATCCTACTAGGACTGCTTTCTTCCACCTGTGAAATATAGCGAAGATTCGTCCCATCCTTTCTATGGCTGATGCTGAGACCCTGATTCATGCGTTTATCTCTTCTAGATTGGAAAGTAGAGAAGCTTGAATCTTCGACTGGACTGGGTTGCTTGACGCGAGGACGTTTCGCTTCAAATCGCAGAAGCTTCCTCAGCTAAAATTCTTGCTCTGGTGGTCTGACTTCTGTTCTGACTCTTATAGAGAAAAATAATCAAGAAGTCACAAAAGCTGGAGTTTTAAACCTAACCAGACCCCTCCTACCGAGAGGCAGACTGCTATAGGCTAGTGACTAAACAATAGCTCTAATTAGCACCTATTGTGCTCTAGCTAGCACCCTCCTAATGACAGGGCAGCTGTCCCTCCTAATGATGGGACGGACGTCTCCTGATGGCTCCCTTGACGACTCTGCTGATGACATGAATGACTCATTACCATGAACAAAAGACTGAAACTGCTTTGACCTGAGTACCCCATTGTAAACAGGGGACAAAGTGTGTCTCAGACCCCCTCCCCAGTTAAGGCTGGGTTTCAAACGTTTCACAAAGAATGCCTGCTTGACCCCTCTCTCAAACCATTTCTTCTCTCTGGCTAATATTTTAACTTCCTAAGGAACTTCCTAAGGACTTCCTAGGAAGTTAAAATATTAGTTCCTTTGTCTCGCTCGATCAGCGAATTGGTCGTGACGTGCGAAGCCTCCGCGCGGCTTTCCATGACAAAATCTCTTGTTAAAAGTGAAATCTGCCAGAAAATGGCTGATGTCCAGCTCTTGTGATAACCAGAGAAATTGCACACAACGGTCCTGGCTCCACACAGCCATCCATTTAGAAATGATGTGGTGGTTTCTGCCTCTCGATGGCGGCTCGGAGCGCGGCGTGCCGTGCGCCATTGTGGGGCGTCCTTAAAGCTGTAGTAACACTCCTTATTCTCTGTGAAGCCCATAAAATTTTCACGGAAAGCCAGATAAATTTTTCGAATGGTTTCCAGCTGCTTGTCTCTAACAGTTTCTGAAAAAATTCTGATGGAAAAAAAGCCCAAATCATTCCGCCATTTCCTGACAATGAAAATCTGACAAGGGAGCTGGACCACTCCTCCCACAAGGCGTGCTCACAGGTGAATGACGCAACCGACAAGCGTGGAAAAACTCACGCATGCGCACGAAGGTTCAAGCTTGGCTGACGTAAAAACATATGAATCAAATCCATATGGTTTTTGCATAAAATAAAAAGGTCTGTTACTTTTCTAATAGACCTCGTATAGAGGAGGATTTTCTTTCACCAAAACATCAAATCTAGGCTTGCATCTCAGATGTACCTTCTGGCAAATTGTCGTTGAACTTTCAGGTCTTTTTTTTTTATTTTTTTATTTTTTTATGAAAATCCTCGATCCACACTGGTAGCAGAGTTATTATTGTCACCATGTTATATTGGGCTGTGTTTTGCTTGACCTTTGACAAATCTGTTCCATACCTTAATCATCTAGAGACATTAACCCAAGTAATATTTCCAAGAAGTCAGGTGAAAGCACACACACAATTACAACATTGTGCTCGGGCAGTGGCTAATTAAAGAGATAGCTCACCTCCTGGACAGAAGCTCATGTGTTGCTGCCCATCCAACACGAAGCCTCCCACTGGCTGGCTTTCTGGACTGTACGCTGCCCCCTGACCCACTGAGATGACACAAACCCAAACTTCATCACATTCATCATGCGTTCAGACCTGACCATCTTTTCAAAACACATACTGTATTCTGCACTTTCTTTAACAAATACACTTCCATCTGTTGAGAGACATATATATATATATATATATATATATATATATATATGTGTGTGTGTGTGTGTGTTGAATTGTCTTCAATGTGGCAACAAAGTTTTTAGGAGAACTGGGACCACCCCATTAGCAACCTCCCAGAAGTAAATCATACAAAGTATTTAGGTTCCTTCAATCACCTCCAAAACACAAGATGTTTCCAAACATCACAACTGGCCTTAAGTTACATAACTGAGATAGTAAAAAAGGCCCCTAAATTATGATGATGTGCTTGTAATAATATGAGGATTACATACCTGCTATACTGGATTCTGGTCGTGCAGAGGATTGTGGGAAATGTGTGTTTACTGCAGATGCACAGACATGCTCAGGAAGTAAACAAAAGGCTCAGAATGCTGGTGTGACAGACCGACCAGTCCCCCCTAAAAATTGGTCCTCCCTGCCTTCACTGCGCATGTGTCTTCACCCAAAGTGATCAAATGATTAATGTGTAAATTACTAACCATCACATGACAAGGTAAAACCACTTCAGTCATTCTAAATGTTATGTGTCGGACGCAGCTCGGAGAACCGACCAGCGTTTGAAGGACCCAGTATGAAATAAGCAGAGCACGGTACAAAGGCTAACTGAATTTAATACATAACAGTGATACAAAATATACAAAAGAAAGTGCGGTCTGGCGTGGTGGTGATACGGTGCGCTCCCAGCAGCGCTAACGGTCCGGAGCCAGAAGCTGTTCGGACCCAAGGACCCCGCCGACACCCCCCAGGTGGCCGCAACAAACCGAGTCTGTGAAAGAAGGAACCATTATGTGAGTCCACACTCTACACACAGAGAGAACACTTAAAGGTGTACAAACAGCAAACACTTCCTGGCTTGATTACTAATCAGCTTCCCAACCTGCAGGCATGGAACATCCAGTTCACAAAACTCCACTGCAGTGGAAGCCGATACATGACTAACATACAATCAATCAATCAATTTTTTTTATATAGCGCCAAATCACAACAAACAGTTGCCCCAAGGCGCTTTATATTGTAAGGCAAGGCCATACAATAATTATGTAAAACCCCAACGGTCAAAACGACCCCCTGTGAGCAAGCACTTGGCTACAGTGGGAAGGAAAACTCCCTTTTAACAGGAAGAAACCTCCAGCAGAACCAGGCTCAGGGAGGGGCAGTCTTCTGCTGGGACTGGTTGGGGCTGAGGGAGAGAACCAGGAAAAAGACATGCTGTGGAGGGGAGCAGAGATCGATCACTAATGATTAAATGCAGAGTGGTGCATACAGAGCAAAAAGAGAAAGAAACAGTGCATCATGGGAACCCCCCAGCAGTCTACGTCTATAGCAGCATAACTAAGGGATGGTTCAGGGTCACCTGATCCAGCCCTAACTATAAGCTTTAGCAAAAAGGAAAGTTTTAAGCCTAATCTTAAAAGTAGAGAGGGTGTCTGTCTCCCTGATCTGAATTGGGAGCTGGTTCCACAGGAGAGGAGCCTGAAAGCTGAAGGCTCTGCCTCCCATTCTACTCTTACAAACCCTAGGAACTACAAGTAAGCCTGCAGTCTGAGAGCGAAGTGCTCTATTGGGGTGATATGGTACTACGAGGTCCCTAAGATAAGATGGGACCTGATTATTCAAAACCTTATAAGTAAGAAGAAGAATTTTAAATTCTATTCTAGAATTAACAGGAAGCCAATGAAGAGAGGCCAATATGGGTGAGATATGCTCTCTCCTTCTAGTCCCCGTCAGTACTCTAGCTGCAGCATTTTGAATTAACTGAAGGCTTTTTAGGGAACTTTTAGGACAACCTGATAATAATGAATTACAATAGTCCAGCCTAGAGGAAATAAATGCATGAATTAGTTTTTCAGCATCACTCTGAGACAAGACCTTTCTAATTTTAGAGATATTGCGTAAATGCAAAAAAGCAGTCCTACATATTTGTTTAATATGCGCTTTGAATGACATATCCTGATCAAAAATGACTCCAAGATTTCTCACAGTATTACTAGAGGTCAGGGTAATGCCATCCACAGTAAGGATCTGGTTAGACACCATGTTTCTAAGATTTGTGGGGCCAAGTACAATAACTTCAGTTTTATCTGAGTTTAAAAGCAGGAAATTAGAGGTCATCCATGTCTTTATGTCTGTAAGACAATCCTGCAGTTTAGCTAATTGGTGTGTGTCGTCTGGCTTCATGGATAGATAAAGCTGGGTATCATCTGCGTAACAATGAAAATTTAAGCAATACCGTCTAATAATACTGCCTAAGGGAAGCATATATAAAGTGAATAAAATTGGTCCTAGCACAGAACCTTGTGGAACTCCATAATTAACTTTAGTCTGTGAAGAAGATTCCCCATTTACATGAACAAATTGTAATCTATTAGACAAATATGATTCAAACCACCGCAGCGCAGTGCCTTTAATACCTATGGCATGCTCTAATCTCTGTAATAAAATTTTATGGTCAACAGTATCAAAAGCAGCACTGAGGTCTAACAGAACAAGCACAGAGATGAGTCCACTGTCCGAGGCCATAAGAAGATCATTTGTAACCTTCACTAATGCTGTTTCTGTACTATGATGAATTCTAAAACCTGACTGACAGCTCAATACAGCTCAATATAAAAAGGTGTGAGGGACACCACATTTACTGACTGTATAAATGTTAGTCACAAAATCTAACGTACCTCAGGAAGTGTGCTGACGAGCGTGAGACCTCACCCCCTCCTCTTTCACAGACCGTGCATCAAACCCTGGACGTTCTCTGCATCCACTGATGATGAGATGGCTCCCGAGACGACGATCTCACCCGTCTGGTCACAAGGTCGAGTCTCTGGCAAATACACACTGTATACTCCAGTCTTAAATGCCACCATGTTCCAATCCATATAGATGCACCTCAGCTGTGAGTCCTGACGAGCCGCAGGTGATCAGGGTGAGGTCCTGATAACCTCAGCAACACAGCCACTCAGTCCCAAATGCAAGCCACCTGGAAGGAAAAACAAAAGACAGAAACAAAAAGGCAGCCAGGCCCCCCAGCCATACAACACTAAAGTCAGTTTTAGGCAGAAAATGAGGAGATAATCATTAGTGACGCTCTGAAATGACGGAGGCGCTGCTCTGATCACTTCCCCCGTCTTTTATGATCAAATAATGCTGAATTCATGTGGAAATGATTGTTGTACAAAAACGTCAGATATCTGCTGCTTAGATAGATGATGACTGAAGTGCAGTTACTCTTTTTAAGGATTTTTTTTTTTTTTTTTTTTTTTTGGTTTCTAAGCACAAACATTAACAACAGTCATTGAGCAGTAAAAAAGACAAAACAGACAATAAAGCATACACAAAAATGAAACCAAAAGAAAAAAACAAACCTCAAACTAACATGGAGTGATGCACTACAAATACACTCAACAAAAATATAAACGCAACACTTTTGGTTTTGCTCCCATTTTGTATGAGATGAACTCAAAGATCTAAAACTTTTTCCACATACACAATATCACCATTTCCCTCAAATATTGTTCACAAACCAGTCTAAATCTGTGATAGTGAGCACTTCTCCTTTGCTGAGATAATCCATCCCACCTCACAGGTGTGCCATATCAAGATGCTGATTAGACACCATGATTAGTGCACAGGTGTGCCTTAGACTGTCCACAATAAAAGGCCACTCTGAAAGGTGCAGTTTTATCACACAGCACAATGCCACAGATGTCGCAAGATTTGAGGGAGCGTGCAATTGGCATGCTGACAGCAGGAATGTCAAGCAGAGCTGTTGCTCGTGTATTGAATGTTCATGTCTCTACCATAAGCCGTCTCCAAAGTTGTTTCAGAGAATTTGGCAGTACATCCAACCAGCCTCACAACCGCAGACCACGTGTAACCACACCAGCCCAGGACCTCCACATCCAGCATGTTCACCTCCAAGATCATCTGAGACCAGCCATTTGGACAGCTGCTGGAACAATCGGTTTGCATAACCAAAGAATTTTTGCACAAACTGTCAGAAACCGTCTCAGGGAAGCTCATCTGCATGCTCATCATCCTCACCGGGGTCTCGACCTGACTCCAGTTCGTCGTCGTAACCGACTTGAGTGGGCAAATGCTCACATTCGCTGGTGTTTGGCACGTTGGAGAGGTGTTCTCTTCACGGATGATGCGAAGGAGATGTGTTGCACTGCATGAGGAAAATGGTGGTCACACCAGATACTGACTGGTATCCCCCCCCAGTAAAACAAAACTGCACCTTTCAGAGTGGCCTTTTATTGTGGGCAGTCTAAGGCACACCTGTGCACTAATCATGGTGTCTAATCAGCATCTTGATATGGCACACCTGTGTGGTGGGATGGATTATCTCAGCAAAGGAGAAGTGCTCACTATCACAGATTTAGACTGGTTTGTGAACAATATTTGAGGGAAATGGTGATATTGTGTATGTGGAAAAAGTTTTAGATCTTTGAGTTCATCTCATACAAAATGGGAGCAAAACCAAAAGTGTTGCGTTTATATTTTTGTTGAGTATATGTATGTATATGTAAAATAAATGAATAAAATCAAAAGATGACCGCAGACAGGTGAACTAAAGGTATAGACCTGGAACAGATGAAAGAACAAACAGTCCTCTGGGACAGATGATGAATGGTTCCCAGACTCTCCAAAATCTGTCCGATTTGTGATTAAGATCATGAGTCTCCAGAGGAAGAAGAGCAGAAATCTGTGATATCCACATGTTGACTGTAGGAACCTGTGGAGATGACCATTGCAGCAAAATACACCAGGGGAGGTGATAGTCTAGTGGTTAAGCGTTGGGTTTGAGGATACTCGGTTCAAATCCCAGCCTGACTGGAAAATCACTAAGGGCCCTTGGGCAAGGTCCTTAATATCACATTTCTCTAAAGCTGCTCTCCTTTTCTCTAAACTGTGAACACAAAACCCTGTTTTCAAGCTACATTCACAAAACCACAGGCAAAACCAAACTCTCACCTCAAAACAGTTCAGTCTGTGCTCAAAACTGAACTATGTAGTCAACTCGAGTCCTGAGTCGATCAAAAATTAAGAACCCTACTGAACAGCTTCTAAACACGACATCGAAAAATAGAAAATGCAATGTTCAGGACATGAAGCTGAAGAAATAAATATTTATTGTTCACTATTGGCTAAATGCAGGTTGCAAAACAAAAAAACCTGTGCATTTAGTACTTATATATAGTAAAAAAACAACAAAAAAACAAATAACAGAAATCCAGGAAGCCTACATAAAAATAAAGTCTAAAAATATCCATGGAATACTACCAACAGTGAGCCTCCATTACAGTACTACAGTACGTTGGCACAGTCATGTACTGAAACACGTATTTCCTTACAGTATACTGTGGTACAGTATATAGTATAGTCAGACAGTAATTCCTGTCAACATTTACATACTACAACATCAGAAAAGGTCATTTATCTGTTGTCTTCTGTAAATCTTGGGATTCTGGTGGACACAGTGAATCTGCTGCTGTCTAGTTGGACCCTTTGTCCGTCCTCCCTCAGGCTCGTACCGTGGACAAGAACACGGTCAATCACAGTAGCTCTGATGTCATCAGACATTACTGTTCTTTGTCTTCACTGACCTCCTCGACCTCCTCGACCACCAACTCGTCCTCTCAGATTTCTGTCCGTTGTGGTGCCTCACAAACCAGGCTGCACAAAATTAAAAGTGAAGCAGGGGGTTGGGAGTGGTTATGGCTAGGGTTGGGGGAAGGAGTAAGATTAGTTATGGTAAAGGTTAGGGTTGGGGGCAGGAGTAGGGTTAGGAATAACGAGTTAAAAAACCTGTCATGAAAATTTGACTCTTTTTGTCACTGGAGGATGAAAAAAACAAAACAAAACATGAGACTGGGCTGTTATAATAGATTTAACTGTTGTGTGGGCCGCCAGAAGAGGAGGTACTGCTGGCCCACCACCAGAGGGCGCCCTGCCTGAAGTGCGGGCTTCAGGCACGAGAGGGCGCTGCCGCCACGGACACAGCCGGGAGTGACAGCTGTCACTCATTATCTCATGACAGCTGTCACCCATCTACGCTTCATCATACTACTCCATAAAACCCGGACGTCATCTCCACCTCATTGCTGAGATATCATCTACCTGTGAAGGTAATTCTCTGCTAAACTGAAAACACTGACTAATAGTCTGAACGTCTTTGCAGCTGTTTTCCTGTAAGTGTTTCCTTATCTGTGGGATTGGCGTTTGGTGTGAACAGCGACGGCTTCGCTTCACCCCCCAACCAGATAAGTGGTGTAACAGGAGCTGCAAGAGTGTGTGATTAGAGGTAGAGGTGACTTTCCACCTTCTGACTGTTTTTGTTACTGGGTGTGCACACACACCCACATCTCACTGTTTGTGCTCCTCACCAGCAGTACCAGATCCGACAGTCGGGGACGGTGATCACCTGGGAATTCAGGACTTGGCGGCTCCAGTATTCACCAGGTTCTGTGGCGGCGGAAATCGTGTGGTTCCGGCTCTTCTCAGGACAGACGTCTTCTATCCTCGAGCCTGCCCACACGTCACCTTTGTGTATTGACTGCTATCATATTCTGTGATTGTCTGTATAGTCGTTGTGCACATTCACAACATTAAATTGTTACCTTTTGGCTCATCTATTGACCGTTCATTTGCGCCCCCTGTAGTGGGTCCGTGTCACTACACTTTCCCCAACATTAACATCAAGTTAAAATCAACCAGCTGCTCTGTGTGTGATGACGCAATCATGAGGGGAGGTGGTGGGTTAGTGGTTAAGCGTTGGGCTTGAGACCAGAGGATCCTCGATTCAAATCCCCGCCTGACTGTAAAATCACTAAGGGCCCTTGGGCAAGGTCCTTAATCCTCCAGTTGTTCCTGTGCATAGTGGGCACCTTTGCATGGCAGCAGCCTAACATCGGGGTGAATGTGAGGCATTATTGTAAAACACTTTGAGCATCTGATGCAGATGGAAAAGCGCTATATAAATGCAGTCCATTTACTATACTCACACTCAGTCGCAATGTTTTCTAATTGTTTGTGCATTGTTCAAATACATGGCTCATTATTCGAATAATCACTGAAATTTCTGACAAATCCATACGTGGCTCATTATTCATGGCTTTATTATGTGGTGGGACCAAAGTGTTACCTGTACTTCTTAATGGAACAAGCAACAGTAGCAAACATGGCAGAAGACATCTTTACATAACTGAAGGTACATTAATGTTCTCCTTTTCAAAGAATTGTCTCTCCAGACCTTCCTAAGGGCCCCTTCACACATAACACGGAATTGGGCAAAAGAAGCAGAAACTGGCTGAAAATCCACAAACAAAAAACAAAATGGGGAACTGCGAAACATTCCACGTGCTGTCGGAGGGATACACGGTCAGACAGGCATGCACAATGCCGTGGCGATGGTTTCGTGCATGCTCGTGCGCACGCACGAACACAGTACAAAGAACCTGGAATGTGTGGCAACACATTGCGCTGCTGCTGTTGCAAAAAAAACACACACACACACACACACACACACACACACACACACACACACACACACACACACACACACACACACACACACACACACACACACACACACCAAAAAAAAAAGCCCCACTGCAATGTCTAACATTTAATCCCTCTTATCAGGCGGATAATACAAATATGAGCCTTCTGTTCCTCTGAATAGCCCCGCCTTTTCTAAGTGCCCAGTGAGTGGTGTTGGATGTTCGTGTGCGGCACCTAGAATTTGGCTGACACTTGCCGAGAGGGGGATCGAATGGGCATGCGCAGGGCACTTGCTGGTGTGCATGAATTGTTGTGGCGACAGCTGTATGATGCGTTTGAAGTGGCTCCAATTTTCCACAAGTGGCATGTGATTCCTCCTTCATGCGCCAGTCGGCTTCAATCGTGTTATGTGTTAAGGAGCCCGAAGGCCATAATGTCTTAAACTGAAGGACTGTTATCACTTGACCTGGGGTAGCCACAGAACCCCCCCGCCTCCACAAAAGTGACCAGTCTTCAACAAACATTTTTATACTTCAAAGGTTCTTCTGAAACCAAGACGGGTTAAACCCAGTTCAGTCTGAATTTATTAGACAGTTTGTCAGACTTTGTCCAGGCCCTGAAACAAACACTCCTCCTGCAGCAAAAAGATCTCTGTTGAGATGGTGGCAGGAAATATCACCTCCCAAGCACTCCATGATCACTTTATAGCCAGGAGGGGCCTTCAGAGCATTCTTGTTCTGGTCTTATCAGAAAGAAGATCAATTCCATCAACCAGACACAAAGGACCCTGATTACACTGGAACTCCATTAACACCTAGAGGAAAAACCACAAATCTATTGGTTCGTGATATTGTGACAAAAAGCGCCTCATTTTTGTCACGGCAGTACAAATGAATTCTAATTCATTCCGTGATGGCTGAGTCTGGTCTGCTTGAGGTTTCTTCCTCAAATCATCAGAGGGAGTTTTTCTTACCACTGTCACTTGTGTGCTTGCTCTAGGGGTTGGTAATGTTAGACCTTACTTGTGGCAGCTTTGTTGTGATTTGGTGCCATATAAATAAAACAAAATTCAATTGAAAAAGTGTAAAAACAAGCAAAAAGAAAAAAAACAAAACAAAAAAAAGAAGCAAAAAGCAAACTAGATGCTACACCATCATCTCCCGCAGATGTCCAGATGCCAGGAGGGATCTGGAACTTATGACTTTCAGATCAAAGATTGATTAATGTTGATTAAACTGACATCCTTTAAATCCATCAAATTTCAAATGTAATTAAATATTGTTTTAACTTATGTCATTACATATTTTGGTGTGCCGTGTGAGACCATCCAATATTATTAAAACTATTAATTCAGTTCCTTACATTTTATGGAGCCTGGTGTGAGGTGATATAAATGTATTTATTATTTGTTACATATTAAGGATTAATATTAATACATTGATTGTAGCCTTTAAACGTGGAAACTGACGACAGTGAGATCCAAGTGCATTCACTCATCGTTTCAGGTTTAAACAGCAAATCAAATGGAACATTTCAAAGCATTTGTTTCAGTTCAGTCGGTGATATATTGAGGCCACATTTAGCAGAGCTTGTGATGTCTTACTTTTCATACAGACAGCTCACCCTTAAATTACTGAAAAACAACAATACACTCAGGGAAGACAACACTCCCACCAAGGTCTTTAAAGAAAGACATCCATTTCTCCAACGACAACTGCACAAACTCATCATCAATAGCTGGACTCAAGCAGAAATACCAGCAGACCTGAATAATGCAATGATTGTCATCATCTACAAGGGGAAAGAAGACACGTCTGACTGCGGAAACCACTGAGGAGTCTCCTTATTGTCTACAGCAGGAAAGGTTGTAGTGCAGATAGAATACAACCAACTGAAACCATGAGTGAAAACATCCTTCCTGAAACCCAGAGTGGCTTCCAACCATCAAGAGGAACATGATCTTCAATGCCTGCCAATTGCAAGAAAAGTGCAGAGAACAATACCAATCCCTGTACCTTGTCTTCATTGACCTGACTTCTGGGGAAGATCCTGAGCAAATTGGGCTGTCCAGAGAAATTCATTAAGATTTTGAGGCTTCTCCAAGACATATCCCCAAAGTTCTGGAAAATGGCACAAAACCTGAAGCCTTCAATGTTCAATCAGGAGTAAAGCAGGGTAGCATCACCACGGAGGGGAGGTGATGGTCTACTGGTTAAGGTGTTGTGCTTGAGACCAGAAGATCCTTGGTTCAAATCCTTGGAAAATCACTAAGGGCCCTTGGGCAAGGTCTTTAATCCCCTAGTTAGGCTTAAAACTTTCCTTTTTGCTAAAGCTTATAGTTAGGGCTGGATCAGGTGACCCTGAACCATCCCTTAGTTATGCTGCTATAGACTTAGACTGCTGGGGGGTTCCCATGATGCACTGAGTGTTTCTTTCTCTTTTTGCTCTGTATGCACCACTCTGCTTTTAATCATTAGTGATTGATCTCTGCTCCCCTCCACAGCATGTCTTTTTCCTGGTTCTCTCCCTCAGCCCCAACCAGTCCCAGCAGAAGACTGCCCCTCCCTGAGCCTGGTTCTGCTGGAGGTTTCTTCCTGTTAAAAGGGAGTTTTTCCTTCCCACTGTAGCCAAGTGCTTGCTCACAGGGGGTCGTTTTGACCGTTGGGGTTTTTACGTAATTATTGTATGGCTTTTGCCTTACAATATAAAGCGCCTTGGGGCAACTGTTTGTTGTGATTTGGCGCTATATAAATAAAATTGATTTGATTTGATTTAGTTGCTCCCAGTGTGTAGTGAGCACCTTGTATGGCAGCACCCTCACATCGGGGTGAATGTGAGGCATTATTGTAAAGCACTTTGAGCGTCTGATGCAGATGGAAAAGCGCTATATAAATGCAGTCCATTTACCCTTATGCTGTTCATCTTCGTCGTGGTGGTACTTTGAAGAGGTAGGAGTAAGTCACTGTCAAATCATTCTCAAGTCATCAATCAAGTCTGCAAGTCCCAAGTCAAGTCTCAAGTCAGCTTGCAAACAACTGGTGGTCATTATGACTTGAGACCTGACTTGGGACTTGCTGATTCATGACTTGAGAGTGACTTGATGGTGACTTACTCCCACCGCTGCAAAGTACCACCATTAATTGACATTGTGTACAGAATGGAGGGAAAGCTCTTCATTCTGAACAGACTGAAAGCCAAAACGAAAATCACCACTTCACTCCTGGACTTCCACTACATCGATGACAACAGTATGTCATCCTTTACAGAAGATCTTCAGAAAATCCTTGAAACCTTTCATGATGCCTACACTGAGCTTGGTATGCATATCAACCTGAAGAAGACACAAATCGTGTATGAGCCTCCACCCAACATGGTCAATCCAAAGTTTCCTGCTGTGAAACTGCAATGGCAGGTCCTAGAGAAAGTGACACACTTTCCATACCAAGGCAGCCGTGTGTCATCAACTGCCAACATTGACAACAAGATCCAACTGTCTCAAGTGTGCAGCTACTGCCTTCGGCCAGCTTTGTACCCATGTTTTCAAGAGAGACCTCACAAAAAAACCCAAAAATTCCTTATCTACAAAGCTATTGCCATGCCAACACTGCTGTTTGGAACTGAGACCTGGACCACCTACTGCCACCACCTGAAGACCTTCAAATGATTCCACCAACACTACCTGAGGAGGAGTATCCTCCGCATCAGGCGGGAAGACTACTGTAGCAACATCAAGTTAAGGTACAGAGCACAACGTGTCAAGAACCAGATTTGGTGGGTGGGCTATGTCATCGGGATGGATAATGGCTAACTTCCCAAGCAGATCTTCTACTACCAGCTGAACGAAAGAAAATTGTTCAGAGGGCAGAAGAAATGCTACGAGGACATCCTGAAGCACAACCTCAAGAGGTACTCCACTGCCAGGAAGACCTGAGGGACCGAGCCAGGTGGCATGCAATAATCCCCATGGGAGTGGAAGCCTTTGAAATAAAATACAGAGAAACAAGGAAGGAGAAAATGGAAGGAGAGAGAGAGAGAGAGAGAGAGAGAGGGAGAGAGAGAGAGAGAGAGAGAGAGAGAAAAAAATCTTGTCTGGCAGAAGATTTCCACAGGTCAGGTGGTGCAAAATGGCTCTCATTATGGGTTGGTGGCTGTGGGTGTTAAGGAACTCTGACACATGCATCACTAGGGTCCACTGCTGTGGAAGCAAACAAACAACACAAGTTTTTATTTATCCATCCCCCTTTTACACAGCTATGGCGGTCCAGCGGTCCTTGTCCAGTCATGAAATTGCATTGAACGCTGCATGATGCCAAAGAGGTGCTCAGCTACCACCAGGATCTTACAAGGTCTGCTCAGTATCCTCTCAAAAACTGCCTGATTTCCACAGAAGAGTTGTCAAGCCCAGAACATGCCCAAACACCACACAGAGCACCTCATGACCACATGACAGGCCCACGATGATCAGGGCTGTGTGCTGTCATTTTTATGAATAAAATTAATTTTACAAAGAGCAATATGAGTTCCTTGTCAGCTGATGTCCACCAAGTTCATCAGAAACCTCTCTGCTTGTTCAAATCTGAACAGATCAGGTGGAGAGATTTGTCTTCTACTTTTCCTGTAGCTGGGCTTCTGAAAGCTTCAGTATCAATTCAGCTCAAGGGGACATGCAGCTCAACTGTCTCTGAAAGTACAGTTGACAAGTCAGACAAGTAATCTGAGCCCCGATTATTGTTATGATGGCAACCTGTAGCACTAACTAACAAAAAACTGTTGCCACCTGGACATGGAAGACAAAATTAGCTAAATATTAAATGAATCCTTTTTTCCACGTTTCTGTATGTGCACATTCAGTTTGGATTATGTGAGTGTGCAACTTTTTTTTACCGCTGTGTTCCTGACAGCACCTGCATGAAAACACCTGATGTGGAACATTTTAATATATAAGTAGGTACATTAGGTTCATTGTGGACTCAGCACAGTTTTGTCCTTTTTCCATCAATTGTATAATCCAGACTTTGACTCACAGAGTTCAGTGTGGAGCTCCAGTCCAGGACAAAGTGAGAACAGGACAACAGTCACACAACTTTTTTTCATTCCCTGTAATAATTTTTTTAAAAATCTGTTTTTTTTCTTCATGGATCAGTTGTTTTCCAGCCATAAAACGTCCAGTGAAAGGTGTTAATTATCCAGTGATGTCATTTTTTTTTTTGCAGATTCTCTCTCTCTCTCTCTCAGTGCACACAAACAGTGAGGAAATATGACGGCAAACCACTCAAATTCCAGCATATATGTAAAAAAAAGCAGCAGATCTCTGTAGAAATGTGACTTCATCTGTAGCACACAAACTCCACGTGAGACAACAACACGCACACGGGCACAGAAAGGTTTGTTTTTCATCAGGCAGGCAACGTGGCCTTCATCCTCAGTTAGTGATTGATCAGAATGACTTTTTCTATGCTTGGATGAAAGCTAGTGCTCACTACATGTCCAGTCTCCACCACCGCCAAAGGAGCACAAATTGGCAACATGTACATATGGGGTCTTCAGGTGGCAGAGGCTCTGTTATGTGTCGGACGCAGCTCGGAGAACCGACCAGCGTTTGAAGGACCCAGTATGAAATAAGCAGAGCACGGTTCAAAGGCTAACTGAATTTAATACATAACAGTGATAATATAATAACAAAAGGTGCGGTCTGGCGTGGTGCGCTCCCAGCAGCGCTAACGGTCCGGAGCCAGAAGCTGTTTCGGACCCAAGGACCCCGCCGACACCCCCCAGGTGGCCGCAACAACCGAGTCTGTGAAAGAAGGAACCATTATGTGAGTCCACACTCTACACACAGAACACTTAAAGGTGTACAAACAGCAAACACTTCCTGGCTTGATTACTGATCAGCTTCCCAACCTGCAGGCATGGAACATCCAGTTCACAAACTCCACTGCAGTGGAAGCTGATACATGACTAACAAACAGCTCAATACAATAAGGTGTGAGGGACACCATATTTACTGACTGTATAACTGTTAGTCACAAAATCTAACGTACCTCAGGAAGTGTGCTGACGAGCGTGAAACCTCACCCCCTCCTCTTTCACAGACTGTGCATCAAACCTGGACGTTCTCAGCATCCGCTGCTGATGAGATGGCTCCCGAGACGACGATCTCACCCATCTGGTCACAAGGTCGAGTCTCTGGCAAATACACACTGTGCACTCCAGTCTTAAATGCCAACATGTTCCAATCCATCCAGATGCACCACAGCTGTGAGTCCTGATGAGTCGCAGGTGATCAGGGTGAGGTCCTGACAGCCTCAGCAACACAGCCACTCAGTCCCAAACGCATGCCACCTGGGAGGAAAACCAAAAGACAGAAACAAACCGGCAGCCAGGCCCCCCCAGCCATATAACAGGCTCTTTGTTATTAAAATGCTCTGTTCCACTGAATGCACAGCTGCTTCCTTCCACTCACACTTTGATTTCAGTGCAACTCTGCATCAAGATTTACACAGTTATTACTTTAATAAGAATTTACCGGGATAATAACGTTTCATTTGGGTGGTCCCAGCTCTCCTAGTAATGGACTTAATGTTGTTCTAGCATTACAGAAACTGGAAGCACGTAGCATAAGTGAACAAAGACAAGTAAAGAAAATGAATGCAGTCTTACCTGCTCTGTTGGACTGGTCGATCATAGGCTGAACTATTCTCCTCCGTGCATTAATAAACCTTACAAAAAAAGCATCACAAAGTCACTATGTGCACAAATGCAGGGATGAAAGATTACAAATAGCAATAACGTCTGGGTCAATAAAACTCTTTCATGAAGCAACCAGACGTGTTAAAACACAATATTCATTGACCAGTTTGCCATCCTGGGCTTAAGGTTAAATTGCATCCTGTGCTGTTGCCTGCAGTCTGAGAGCGAAGTGCTCTATTGGGGTGATATGGTACTATGAGGTCCCTAAGATAAGATGGGACCTGATTATTCAAAACCTTATAAGTAAGAAGACGAATTTTAAATTCTATTCTAGAATTAACAGGAAGCCAATGAAGAGAGGCCAATATGGGTGAGATATGCTCTCTCCTTCTAGTCCCTGTCAGTACTCTAGCTGCAGCATTTTGAATTAACTGAAGGCTTTTTAGGGAACTTTTAGGACAACCTGATAATAATGAATTACAATAGTCCAGCCTAGAGGAAATAAATGCATGAATTAGTTTTTCAGCATCACTCTGAGACAAGACCTTTCTAATTTTAGAGATATTGCGCAAATGCAAAAAAGCAGTCCTACATATTTGTTTAATATGCGCATTGAATGACATATCCTGATCAAAAATGACTCCAAGATTTCTCACAGTATTACTAGAGATCAGGGAAATGCCATCCAGAGTAACGATCTGGTTAGACACCATGCTTCTAAGATTTGTGGGGCCAAGTACAATAACTTCAGTTTTATCTGAGTTTAAAAGCAGGAAATTAGAGGTCATCCATGTCTTTATGTCTGTAAGACAATCCTGCAGTTTAGCTAATTGGTGTGTGTCCTCTGGCTTCATGGATAGATAAAGCTGGGTATCATCTGTGTAACAATGAAAATTTAAGCAATGCCATCTAATAATACTGCCTAAGGGAAGCATGTATAAAGTGAATAAAATTGGTCCTAGCACAGAACCTTGTGGAACTCCATAATTAACTTTAGTCTGTGAAGAAGATTCCCCATTTACATGAACAAATTGTAATCTATTAGACAAATATGATTCAACCCACCGCAGCGCAGTGCCTTTAATACCTATGGCATGCTCTAATCTCTGTAATAAAATTTTATGGTCAACAGTATCAAAAGCAGCACTGAGGTCTAACAGAACAAGCACAGAGATAAGTCCACTGTCCGAGGCCATAAGAAGATCATTTGTAACCTTCACTAATGCTGTTTCTGTACTATGATGAATTCTAAAACCTGACTGAAACTCTTCAAATAGACCATTCCTCTGCAGATGATCAGTTAAATGTTAAATGCATATATGCTCAACTGCCTCATGAAGTTAACCATCTGATCTAAAATTGTTAGGAGTCAGAGAAGCTGTGGTGACAGTTTCCAAAGCTAGATGGATGTTTGCATGCAAGAGTAAGATTCAACATTTACATCACATTTATTGATGTAACAGGTGTGTCTCTGGCAAGTGGACATGATAATGTGATGCAAAGTTACTCACCAGTTGTTCACTTGAAGGATGGTGAGTCCTGTATCTTGTGCTAGCTGTTTTTTCTGTTCCTCTGATGGGTATGGATGCTGTTTGACAAAAAAAAAAAGCGACAGACATCAGAAAGATTTGTCAAAACTGCAGTGAAACAAGGACTGCAGTTCTATTGCATTTGTCCATCAAGCAGATGCTCAAAGTGCTTTACAATGATGCCTCACATTGACTGACCAACCAAGGCAGGAACCCAGTTTTACCGCTGGACGGGCTGTGTCTTGTTCAAGAACACAGACAGGGAGTATGGGCGGGACTCAAACCCAGGTCTACAGATGAGCAAGTCAGTTCCTTGTACACTGAGCTTCCTGCTGGATGTACTGTTGGAAACTGTGTTACTGTTGGGTGAAAAAAGAGAGAGTGTCTGAAGGCACTTGTGTCCAAGAGACCAAGTGGAAAGGAAGTAAGGACAGGGAGATATCAGTGCATATGCCCCACTGGTACGTTGTGAGATGAAGGAGAAATAAGATTTCTGGAGTGAGATAGATAAGGTGGTGGAGAGTGAACCCAAGCATGAAAGAGTGGTGATAGGAGCAGACTTCAATGGGCATGTTGGTGAAGGGAACAGAGGTGATGAGGAAGTAATGGGTAGATATGGTATTAAGGATAGGAATGGGGAAGGACAGATGGTAGCAGATTTTACAGAAAGGATGGAAATGGCTGTGGTGAATACCTACTTTAAGAAAAGGGAGGAGCACAGGGTAACATATAAGAGTGGAGGAAGGTGCACACAGGTGGACTACATTCTTTATAGGAGATGCAAGCTAAAAGAAATCACAGACTGTAAGGTGGTAGCAGGAGAGAGTGTCACTAGACAGCACAGGATGGTTGTTTGTAGGATGACTTTAGAGGTAAAGAAGAAGAAGAGAGTGAGAGCTCAACAAAGGATCAGATGGTGGAAGCTGAAGGAGAAATTCAGTGAGCAGGTGAGAGAGGCACTGGACGGAGGAGAAGCAATTTTGGACAATTGGTAAAGTACTGCAGATGTGGTGAGGGAGACAGACAGGAAGGTACTGGGTGTGACATCTGGACAGCGGAAGGAAGACAGGAGACTTGGTGGTGGAACAAAGAGGTCCAGGAAAGCATAAGGAGAAAGAGGTTGGCAAAAAAGAATTAGGATAGTCAGAGAGATGAAGAAAGTAGACAGGAGATGAGGCATAATATCAAGAAAGATGTGACAAAGAATAAGGAAAGGGCAAGCTGTACATGAACTTGAACACTATGTTAGAAGAAACGGACTTTTACCAATTGGCCAGACAAAAGGAGTGAACTGGAAAGTATGTGCAGCAGGTTAAAGTGGTAAAAGATGCAGATGGTAAGAGATTAGTAAGGAAGAAGTGAGGGCTGCTATGAAGAGGATGAAGAGTGGAAAGGCAGTTGGTCCAGACGACATTCCAGTGGAGGCATGGAAATGTCTAGGAGAGATGGTAATGGAGTTTCTAACCAGATTGTTTAATAAAATCTTGGAAAGTGAGAGGATACCTGAGGAGTGGAGATGAAGCGTGCAGACTGGACTTAAAAAAAAAAAGTCCAAAAACAGCTCGACCTCCACCGTGTTTACAATTGATTTTGGGTTTGAATCAGCAGGTGTTCTGGTGATGACGTAGCAACAATATGTCTGCGGATGAAGGCTGAAACAGAGCGCAGGCTTCAGACAGCTGTAGTTTATCCTTCACCTGCGCACTTTTACTGTTCAGGATTTTTTAAAATATCAGCAATTCATTACTTGATGTTTTATCTCTAAGAGAGAAAATGTCCTGTCAGCTCGATTAATTTTCCTGGGGAGACATTGACATGTATAACACACACACTCACTGCACATGTCTAAAAATGTTGACATCTTAACATCAGCACTCATAATATTTAAGAAATGATTTTATGAACAATGTCATGCCATGTTTAATCAGTTGTTTTTAACAATTAAAAATGTAACTTTTTTTATATTGATTTATTCTGCCTAACAGAAACCTGGTTACAGCAGGATGAATATGTTAGTTTAAATGAGTCAACACCCCCGAGTCACACTAACTGTCAGAATGCTCGTAGCACGGGCCGGGGCGGAGGATTAGCAGCAATCTTCCACTCCAGCTTATTAATTAATCAAAAACCCAGACAGAGCTTTAATTCATTTGAAAGCTTGACTCTTAGTCTTGTCCATCCAAATTGGAAGTCCCAAAAACCAGTTTTATTTGTTATTATCTATCGTCCACCTGGTCGTTACTGTGAGTTTCTCTGTGAATTTTCAGACCTTTTGTCTGACTTAGTGCTTAGCTCAGATAAGATAATTATAGTGGGCGATTTTAACATCCACACAGATGCTGAGAATGACAGCCTCAACACTGCATTTAATCTATTATTAGACTAAGTGCCTGACTCCGTGGTATAACTCACAAACTCGCAGCTTAAAGCAGATAACCCGTAAGTTGGAGAGGAAATGGCGTCTCACTAATTTAGAAGATCTACATTTAGCCTGGAAAAAGAGTCTGTTGCTCTATAAAAAAAAGCCCTCCATAAAGCTAGGACATCTTACTACTCATCACTAATTGAAGAAAATAAGAACAACCCCAGGTTTCTTTTCAGCACTGTAGCCAGGCTGACAAAGAGTCAGAGCTCTATTGAGCTGAGTATTCCTTTAACTTTAACTAATAATGACTTCATGACTTTCTTTGCTAATAAAATTTTAACTATTAGGGGAAAAATTACACATAAACCATCCCAAAGACGTATCGTTATCTTTGACTGCTTTCAGTGATGCCGGCATTTGGTTAGACTCTTTCTCTGAGATTGTTCTGTCTGAGTTATTTTCATTAGTTACTTCATCCAAACCATCAACATGTCTATTAGACCCCATTCCTACCAGGCTGCTCAAGGAAGCCCTACCATTATTTAATGCTTCGATCTTAAGTATGATCAATCTATCTTTATTAGTTGGCTATGTACCACAGGCTTTTAAGGTGGCAGTAATTAAACCATTACTTAAAAAGCCATCACTTGACCCAGCTATCTTAGCTAATTATAGGCCAATCTCCAACCTTCCTTTTCTCTCAAAAATTCTTGAAAGGGTAGTTGTAAAACAGCTAACTGATCACCTGCAGAGGAATGGTCTATTTGAAGAGTTTCAGTCAGGTTTTAGAATTCATCATAGTGCAGAAACAGCATTAGTGAAGGTTACAAATGATCTTCTTATGGCCTCAGACAGTGGACTCATCTCTGTGCTTGTTCTGTTAGACCTCAGTGCTGCTTTTGATACTGTTGACCATAAAATTTTATTACAGAGATTAGAGCATGCCATAGGTATTAAAGGCACTGCGCTGCGGTGGTTTGAATCATATTTGTCTAATAGATTACAATTTGTTCATGTAAATGGGGAATCTTCTTCACAGACTAAAGTTAATTATGGAGTTCCACAAGGTTCTGTGCTAGGACCAATTTTATTCACTTTATACATGCTTCCCTTAGGCAGTATTATTAGATGGCATTGCTTAAATTTTCATTGTTACGCAGATGATACCCAGCTTTATCTATCCATGAAGCCAGAGGACACACACCAATTAGCTAAACTGCAGGATTGTCTTACAGACATAAAGACATGGATGACCTCTAATTTCCTGCTTTTAAACTCAGATAAAACTGAAGTTATTCTACTTGGCCCCACAAATCATAGAAACATGGTGTCTAACCAGATCCTTACTCTGGATGGCATTACCCTGACCTCTAGTAATACTGTGAGAAATCTTGGAGTCATTTTTGATCAGGATATGTCATTCAAAGCGCATATTAAACAAATATGTAGGACTGCTTTTTTGCATTTACGCAATATCTCTAAAATCAGAAAGGTCTTGTCTCAGAGTGATGCTGAAAAACTAATTCATGCATTTATTTCCTCTAGGCTGGACTACTGTAATTCATTATTATCAGGTTGCCCTAAACGTTCCCTGAAAAGCCTTCAGTTAATTCAAAATGCTGCAGCTAGAGTACTGACAGGGAATAGAAGGAGAGAGCATATCTCACCCATATTGGCCTCTCTTCATTGGCTTCCTGTTAATTCTAGAATAGAATTTAAAATTCTTCTTCTTACTTATAAGGTTTTGAATAATCAGGTCCCATCTTAACTTAGGGACCTCATAGTACCATATCACCCCAATAGAGCGCTTCGCTCTCAGACTGCAGGCTTACTTGTAGTTCCTAGGGTTTGTAAGAGTAGAATGGGAGGCAGAGCCTTCAGCTTTCAGGCTCCTCTCCTGTGGAACCAGCTCCCAATTCGGATCAGGGAGACAGACACCCTCTCTACTTTTAAGATTAAGCTTAAAACTTTCCTTTTTGCTAAAGCTTATAGTTAGGGCTGGATCAGGTGACCCTGAACCATCCCTTAGTTATGATGCTATAGACTTAGACTGCTGGGGGGTTCCCATGATGCACTGAGTGTTTCTTTCTCTTTTTGCTCTGTATGCACCACTCTGCATTTAATCATTAGTGATTGATCTCTGCTCTCTTCCACAGCATGTCTTTTTGCATTTACGCAATATCTCTAAAATCAGAAAGCTTATAGTTAGGGCTGGATCAGGTGACCCTGGACCATCCCTTGGTTATGTTGCTTTAGACGTAGACTGTGTTTCCTAATTATTGTATGGCCTTGCCTTGCAATGTGGAGCGCCTTGGGGCAACTGTTTGTTGTGATTTGGCGCTATACAAGAAAAAAGTTGATTGATTGATTGATTGATTGATTGATTGATGTCTTTTTCCTGGTTCTCTCCCTCAGCCCCAACCAGTCCCAGCAGAAGACTGCCCCTCCCTGAGCCTGGTTCTGCTGGAGGTTTCTTCCTGTTAAAAGGGAGTTTTTCCTTCCCACTGTCGCCAAGTGCTTGCTCACAGGGGGTCGTTTTGACCGTTGGGGTTTTTACGTAATTATTGTATGGCCTTGCCTTACAATATAAAGCGCCTTGGGGCAACTGTTTGTTGTGATTTGGCGCTATATAAATAAAATTGATTTGATTGAAATTGATTATTTTAGGTGCCACCACCTCGAAAGCACAGTCTCCCCTGACTTCAGCCTTGTCCTCAGCACAACCGACAGGCAAACAAAATCTTTGGGTTCCGTTGACTGTGAGAAATTAATGTATAAAAATCAGCAGCCCTCACATCTTTCACCATATTGTTAAAAGAAATTAAGAGCTGAACCTGGAGGTGAACCTGGAGCTTTGTAGATTTCCACAAATGCTCCACTTTCCAACATGATCTCTTAAAACTGCGAATGCTGTCATTCATCCAGGGGGAGGAGTTATTCAAAGGGGCGTGTCTGGTTTTAAAAGGAGCCACTCTGTCCAAAATAAATAGCCAATAATTATTAAAAGAATTAATTAAAATATCAACATCATCTGAACTAAACAACTCATCAAGGTTACAAGCAGCAGAAAATAGATCACGAGAGCAAATCACACGAGTAGCAGATGGACAATCCAGATGAAAAAGAACACAAATATGATCAGAAATAAAAAAATTTCCTCAGAATAAAGAGTCAGTATTAAGACCAAAAGTAGTAAGATCTAAAACATGAACCTTTTCTATGTTTGGGACCAGACATGGATCAAATTAAAAGATTCCATCAACCTGACAAATTTAGCAGCAGATATATCAGAAGCATCATCAACGTGGAAATTAAAATCACAAAGCATTAAAAACCTCAACAGCTTGAGAGTCATAGATAAAAAGTCACTGCAGGCCCTTTCACACCTTGATGATTAACCAGCGTATGCCGACAGCCCCGTTTCCACCGAGTGGTTCGAGTTGGTACTGCACGGTGTGGTGCGGATCAGAAATAGAATAATTTACCATTATTTTATTTTTATATCTTGGTGGACCAGAATGCTGATGAGTTGACTGATGGCTGTGGTAAATGTTGCTGTGAATGAATGAAGTGCTGTGATGATTTAAACTTTTAAAACACTGGTTGCTACAAGTTTAATCATAACAGCGCTTCATCAGGTCTGATCATACCTCAGTTTCAATCATCACAGTGCTACAAGTTTAATCATCACAGCTTTAAACTTTTAAAGCCCCGTCACTGTCGGTCTGATCAGACCTGATCGATCAGGTCTATTCACACCTGATCGATCAGTTCCTGATCGTGGTCGACTGGCATTTTAAAAGTTTAAATCATCACAATGCTTCTGTCTGATCAGTTATCAGACCGCGACACCGGCATCCTCTGAGAAATGCACCTGGAACAGAAAAACCACCGAGGGACAGTGGTGGGCACAGCTAACCAAAAAGTTAGCTTTGATAACCATTAATCCGATAACTGAAAAGTTATCTTTTATGATGCTAAACCGATAAACTGCTAAAAAAAAAAAAGTATCTTTATTACAGATAACCGATAACTTTTAGTATTGATTCGGACACGCCCACATCAGATTGCACTGTCCGCTTATGATAAAGCAATTTCACTTTCACTTTTCATTGCTGGGTAAATTAAAAGCTTTTTTCACACGCTTTGAATCCTGCGGCTTTAACAACTGGAATATGTCCATTAATGCATTGACTGGCAGAGTAAAAGACACGTAGTAAATATAAATTCTTACCTGTTAGTTTCAATGGGATTCATCTGAAGAAATAATCCACATAAATCGTCTTTTTTTTAAATCCAAAACAGTGTCTAAACAGTGAAGAAAAGTCCCTCTGTACACAGCTGTGCGGTGAGAGCTCCTCTCCCCCTCTGAGTGTTGGCGATTAAATTATACCGTCAGCCACAAAGAAATAAAATAAAATAATGTTAAAATTAGTCCATTTTGTTTTGTGTCGAGCGGATGATAACACTCACTGTAACATCCAAAGTGAACCTGAACTACACTACCCACAATGCTCCCCTGCTTCGCATTTTTGTATTAATGATGACATCATCAGCAAGCGCAGGCAGCCATTCTGCCACAAACACACAACAGATGGACTAAAATGTTTGATTTCAGGTTTTACAAATGTTTTGACCGTTAAACTTTGCTCATTTTACCATAAAAAAATGCTATCGGACTGAAAGTTATCAGAACTAAATTTATCGGAAGATAACTGGTCCGATGATGGTTTTAAAACTTATCTGAAAAGCTAATCCACTGGCAAAAACATAAGCTTCAATAATTATCTGTTATTGGATTAGCTGAACTGTGCCCACCACTGCCGAGGGACTTGCTTTACAAAGCTACGTTTGCAAAAACAAGTAATTTTCAGATGCTGTAGACTGTGACAATGAATCAGACTGAAGCTCAGTGTGCAAATGAAACAATCTGTCTGCATGAGGACTGCAGCTTTCAACCAATCAATGGACATATTTCGACTTATGAGTAAATTACAAGAAACGTGCCAACAATCACACAACTTATCTAAAACTTATGTCGCGCATGTGCGGGACATATGAGTCATACACTGGCATATTTTGAAGTATGCCCAAAATTTTTGAGGAGCTCAGCGTATTAGGACATGTATCAGCGAGTTTCAACATGCTTCAGCGTGCTCTTAACTTACAAAAACTTACCCATAACTTATTAGACGTATGCCAGTGTTTATTAACACAGTTAGCACACGCTGGCTAAATTGTCAAGGTGTGACAGGACCTTTAACTCCTTGAGGAAGGAGTTGCATTGACTGGGTGGACGATATATTAAGACAATAAAAAGGATTAATTCTCCCGACTTTTAAAATCTGTGATTCAAATGATGGGAACAACTCTGAGCTAACACTAACCCTAACCCGTTGACCCGTCGAGAATGACGACATTTTCCCACAAATCCACGTTTCTAGAACAGACTCAGCCTCAACTGGAAACCAGCTCTTGTCAACCTCTTCTGTCTATGTCTGTGGGGTCTCCTAAAGTGCTGACTGGCATTAGCATTGCCAGCAAATGGCACAAACGGAGGCCACCAAAAGGCCACATCACCAAAAGACGATGAAAATGGACCCCCACAGTTCTCCATAGAAGCTTGAATATTAAGCAGAGCCTGAAGCTTATACACCCAGAATCAGAATCAGAACTGAATTTATTGCCAAGTAGGTTTGCACATACAAGGAATTTGACCTGGTATTATTAGTGCATAAATAATAAGAAATGAAAAGAAAAACACTTCTGAAAGAAATAAAGAGTCAATAGACAAAACTATATTCACTGTTAAATAAATATAACTTAATGAAATGGGGACTATGCAAAAACAGGTGACTGGTGTGCAGGTGTACAGTACCTTTCAGTGCAGGGTACGACCATTCTGTACTTTATGGTTAGCGGGAGGGGGGAGCAGGCTAAATGGGGGGTTTCTGGCATTATTTATTAGTCTAGCTGTGAATTTAAGAAGGGTGACAAAATTTTGTGTTAGGGTTAGGGCTGGCAGAACTGCAGTCCATCACCTTCTCTGCTGCATGGATGATACGCTGCAGTCTGCTTCTGGTCCTTAGCGGTGGCAGCAGCGTACCAGACGTGATGGAAGCACAGATGATGATGAATGCAATGATGGTGAACTTCTACACTGCCATCATTGTTTTTGGCAGGTTGAACTTCCTCTGAAAGTACATCTTCTGTTGTGCTCTCTTGATGAGAGAGCTGATGTTCAGCTCCCACTTGAGATCCTGGGTGATGGTGATCCCCAGGTAGCACAAGGACTCCACAATGATGACTGGGGAGTCACACAGGGTGATGGGGTTGGCCGGGACAGGGTTCTTTCTGAAATCAACAACCATCTCACTGTCTTGAGGGCATTGAGCTCTAGATTGTTCTGTCTGCACCAGAACACCAGGTGGTTGATCTCCCGTCTGCAGGTAGACTCGTCCACATCAGAGTTTAGACCGATGAGGGTTGTATCGCCTGCAAGCTTCACAGACTGGTGACTGGAGGTGTAGCTGTTGGTGTACAGGGAGAAGAGTAGAGGAGAAAGAAGGCAGTGTTGCCAGAACTGATGGACTGTGTGTTGGACACATGCCCTCCCAGCTTCATGTGCTGCCTCCTGTTGGACAGGAAGTCGGTGATCCACATGCATGCCAAGCTGAGAGAGTTTGTCCTGCACCAGGGCCAGCCGAGATGGTCATACTGAAAGCAGAGCTTAAGTCCACAAACAGAATCCTGGTGTAGGTTCCTGGAGAGTCCAGATGCTGGAGGATGAGGTGGAGGGCCGTGTTGACAGTGTCGTCTACTGACCTGGTGGCTTTGTAGGTGAACTGCAGGGGATCCGGGTGAGAGTCAGCGATGGCCTTGAGGTGTGTAAGGACAAGTCGCTTGAAGGTCTTCATCACCACAGAGGTCAGGGTGACGGGTCTGTAGTCATTAAGTCCTGTAGTTCTTTGTCAACGAGCAGCAACACCATCATGAACCAGAAGGATGACAAACAACAAAAGACACAACAGAACAGGTACACGAGCAGCAGCAACAGCAAGTTGTGCACTTCACGGCAACCATCTTGCACTTCAGTGAAAAGTAGAAGTGGAGGGAAAAACTCAAGATGGCATCTTTTGAATTTTAAAACCTCTTTAAACCTCTCAAGCATTGAAACAGAGCTGCTTCTTCATGTGATGTTGATTTCTGTACGTTTATATGAAGATGGGACTTTCCATGACACACCTTCTTTGCTCTGTCCATTGCTAAGTCCAGCTTTGGTTCCCAAATGAATTTAGACACCAAGTTTCTCTTTGTGTTACTCAGAGAAAACAAAGATGAACCACCTGACAGAAAGAGAGATGGAAGAGTTGAAGATGGTGCTGGTGGGTTCCTTACTGTGAGGTGCTGGAAGAGCCACGCTCTCATTATATTTTTGGCCACTTTGGGGAAGATGCCTCGTTTCTTTTGTCGCTTTTTGTCCTGGTCGTCCTCGTCTCCCGTTCCAGGTGAGGCCAGGCTGTTGTCCAGGCCATCTCCTGTGACCAAGGAGGACATCAGAAGAAAGACACACAATTGGACAAATGGAAACTTTCATCTTGATCTAACAGTGATGTGTTCACCTGAATAATGAGCTGGACTAGAATACAAATACGAGGTCTGTTAGAAAACTATCCGACCTTGTTATTTTTTTCAAAAAATATATATGGATTTGAAACATGTGCGCTTACATCAGCCAAGCTTGAACCTTCGTGCGCAGGCGTGAGTTTTTTCACGCCTGTCGGTTGCGTCATTTGCCTGTGGGCAGGCTTTGAGTGAGCACTGATCCAGCCCCCTCGTTGGATTTTCATTGTCAGGGAAATGGCTGAGCGACTGCCGCTTTGCTCCATGAAAATTTTTTCAGAAACTGTGTGAGATAGCCAGGTGGAAACCATTTGGAAGATTCAGACGGCTTTCGGTGAAGATTCTATTGGTGTCACACAGATTAAGGAGCATTACAACCGGATTAAAGACGGCCCACACTGGCGGAGGGTGCGCTGAGCTCCGAGCGGCCATCGACAGGCTGAAACGACCAGATCATTTCCAAAGTGAAGGTTGTGTTGATCCGGGATGTCGTCTGACTACCAGAGAAATGGCAGAAAATGTGGACATCAGCACTTTTGTGGCACATTCCACTGTTACAGGAGATTTTGTAATGAAAGACATACGGAGGAATTTGCGCATCAGGACAGAGCCTCAATGGTGCACAACAAAAAACACCTCCGTGTTGGAAACCATTCGGAAGATTCAGACAGGTTTCAGTGGCTTTTCAGTCAAGTGAGTATCCGAGAAATTGTGTAACAGCTGGGCATGTCACAACATGTCCTGTGAGACTTCCAACACGGAGGTGTTTTTTGTTGTGCACCATGAGCGGCTCCGTCCCGACGTGCGAATTCCTCCGCACGTCTTTCATTACAAAATCTCCTGTAACAGTGGAATGTGCCGCAAAAGTGCTGATGTCCACATTTTCTGCAATTTCTCTAGTAGTCACACGACGTCCCGGATCAACACAGCCTTCACTTTGGAAATGATCTGGTCGTTTCAGCCTGTCGATGGCCACTCGAAGTGCGGCGCGCCCTCCGCCACTGTGGGCCGTCTTTAATCCGGTTGTAATGCTCCTTAATCTGTGTGACGCCCAGAGTATCCTCACCGAAAGCCGTCTGAATCTTTAGAATGGTTTCCACCTGGCTGTCTCTCACAGTTTCTGAAAAAATTTTCATGGAGCAAAGCGGCAGTCGCTCAGCCATTTCCCTGACAATGAAAATCCGATGAGGGGGCTGGACCAGTGCTCACTGAAAGCCTGCCCACAGGCGAATGACGCAACTGACAGGCATGAAAAAACTCACGCATGCACACGAAGGTTCAAGCTTGGCTGATGCAAGCGCACATGATTCAAATCCATATAGTTTTTGAAAAAAATAAAAAGGTCGGAAACATTTCTAACAGACCTCGTATAACTGCACTTTCCACAAAGGACCAGAGCCACTCCAGACCTTCTTTGAGTCTGGGGAGGTATCAGCCACTATTTCTGTGTCATCTGCTGCAGCAGAAGCATCGCAGAAGTGGACAAGAAGAGATTGGACAAGCTAATACACTGCATCCAGAAAGTATTCACAAGGCTTCACTTTTTCCACATTTTGTTGTGTTACAGCCTTATGCCAAAATGGATGAAATAAATTTTTTCCCTCAAAATTCTACTCACAGCACCCCATAATTACAACATGAATAAAGTTTTTATATATAATTTCTGCAAATTCATCAAAAATGAAAACCTAAGAAATCCCACATCCATAAATATTCACAGTCTTTGTTCAGTACTTTGTTGATGTACCTTTGGCAGCAATTCCAGCCTCAACTCTTCTTGAATATGATGTCACACGCTTGGTGCACCTATCTTTGTACAGTTTGGTCCATTCCTCTTTGCAGCACCTCTCAAGCTCCATCAGGTTGGATGTGGAGCGTCGGTGCACAGACATTTTCAGATCTCTCCAGAGATGTTCAGTCAGATTCAGGTCTGGACTCTGGCTGGACCACTCAAGGACATTCACAGAGTTGTCCTGAAGACACTCCTTTGATATCTTGGCTGTGTGCTTAGGGTCATTCTTCTGCTGAAAGATGAACCGTCGCCCCAGTCTGAGGTCCAGAGCGCTCTGGAGCAGGTTTTCATCCAGGATGTCTCTGTACATTGCTGCATTCATCTTTCCCTCAATCCTGACTAGTCTCCCAGTTCCTGCTGCTGAAAAACATCCCCACAGCATGATGCTGCCACCACCATGCTTCACTGTAGGGATGGTGCCTGGTTTCTTCCAAACATGATGCCAAAGAGTTCAGTCTTTGTCTCACCACACCAGAGAATTTTGTTTCTCCTGGTCTGAGAGTCCTTCAGGTGCCTTTTGTCAAACTCCAGGTGGGCTGCCATGTGCTTTTTACTAAGGAGTGGCTTCTGTCTGGCCACTCTACCATACCACTCTACCAACCATCTCTGGTGGTAGATGGTTGTCCTTCTGGAAGGTTCTCCTCTCTCCACAGAGGAATGCTGGAGCTCTGACAGAGTGACCACTGGGTTCTTGGTCACCTCTCTCCTTCTCTCCTGATCGCTCAGTGTAGATGGGCGTCCAGCTCTAGGAAGAGTCCTGGTGGATCTGAACTTCTTCCATTTACAGATGATGGAGGCCACTGTGCTCACTGGGACCTTCAAAGCATCAGAAATGTTTCTGTACCCTTCCCCAGATTTGTGCCCTATTCCAAAATAGATAAAATTATTTTTTTTTTCTCCTCAAACGTCTACACACAATGCTGCATAAAGACAATGTGGAAAAAGTTTTTTATTAGATTTTTGCATATTTATTAAAAATAAAAAACAAAAGCAAATTTAAAAAAAATCACATGGACATAAGTCAATCAATCAATTTTTTTATATAGCGCCAAATCACAACAAACAGTTGCCCCAAGGCGCTTTACATAAGTATTCACAGCCTTAAGCATGAAGCTCTAAATTACAGCTGCAACTATCGATTATTTTAGTAATGGATTATTCGTTAGTTTAAATGATTAGTATATGTTAGTTTAATATCAAATTAGTATCAAATTAGTATATACATATCAAATTAGTATATGTTAGTTTAAATGAGTCAACACCCCCGAGTCATACTAACTGTCAGAACGCTCGTAGCACGGGCCGAGGGGGAGGATTATCAGCAAATTTCCATTCCAGCTTATTAATTAATCAAAAACCCAGACAGAGCTTTAATTCATTTGAAAGCTTGACTCTTAGTCTTGTCCATCCAAATTGGAAGTCCCAAAAACCAGTTTTATTTGTTGTTATCTATCATCCATCTGGTCGTTACTATGAGTTTCTCTGTGAATTTTCGTCTGACTTAGTGCTTAGCTCAGATAAGATAATTATAGTGGGCGATTTTAACATCCACACAGATGCTGAGAATAACAGCCTCAACACTGCATTTAATCTATTGTTAGACTTGATTGGCTTTGCTCAAAATGTAAATGAGTCCACCCACCACTTTAACCATACTTTAGATCTTGTTCTGACTTATGGTATGGAAATTGAAGACTTAACAGTATTCCCTGAAAACCCCCTTCTGTCTGATCATTTCTTAATAACATTTACATTTACTTTAATGGACTACCCAGCAGTGGGGAATAAGTTTCATTACAGTAGAAGTCTTTCGGAAAGCGCTGTAACTAGGTTTAAGGATATGATTCCTTCTTTATGTTCTCTAATGCCATATACCAACACAGTGCAGAGTAGCTACCTAAACTCTGTGAGTGAGATAGAGTATCTCGTCAATAGTTTTACATCCTCATTGAAGACAACTTTGGATGCTGTAGCTCCTCTGAAAAAGAGAGCTTTAAATCAGAAGTGCCTGACTCCGTGGTATAACTCACAAACTCGCAGCTTAAAGCAGATAACCCGTAAGTTGGAGAGGAAATGGCGTCTCACTAATTTAGAAGATCTTCACTTAGCCTGGAAAAAGAGTCTGTTGCTCTATAAAAAAGCCCTCCATAAAGCTAGGACATCTTACTACTCATCACTAATTGCAGAAAATAAGAACAACCCCAGGTTTCTTTTCAACACTGTAGCCAGGCTGACAAAGAGTCAGAGCTCTATTGAGCCGAGTATTCCTTTAACTTTAACTAGTAATGACTTCATGACTTTATTTGCTAATAAAATTTTAACTATTAGAGAAAAAATTACTCATAACCATCCCAAAGACATATCGTTCTCTTTGGCTGCTTTCAGTAATGCTGGTATTTGGTTAGACTCTTTCTCTCCGATTGTTCTGTCTGAGTTATTTTCATTAGTTACTTCCTCCAAACCATCAAACTCATCTCTGTGCTTGTTCTGTTAGACCTCAGTGCTGCTTTTGATACTGTTGACCATAAAATTTTATTACAGAGATTAGAGCATGCCATAGGTATTAAAGGCACTGTGCTGCGGTGGTTTGAATCATATTTATCTAATAGATTACAATTTGTTCATGTAAATGGGGAATCTTCTTCACAGACTAAGGTTAATTATGGAGTTCCACAAGGTTCTGTGCTAGGACCAATTTTATTCACTTTACACATGCTTCCCTTAGGCAGTATTATTAGACAGCATTGCTTAAATTTTCATTGTTACGCAGATGATACCCAGCTTTATCTATCCATGAAGCCAGAGGACACACACCAATTAGCTAAACTGCAGGATTGTCTTACAGACATAAAGACATGGATGACCTCTAATTTCCTGCTTTTAAACTCAGATAAAACTGAAGTTATTGTACTTGGCCCCACAAATCTTAGAAACATGGTGTCTAACCAGATCCTTACTCTGGATGGCATTACCCTGACCTCTAGTAATACTGTGAGAAATCTTGGAGTCATTTTTGATCAGGATATGTCATTCAAAGCGCATATTAAACAAATATGTAGGACTGCTTTTTTGCATTTACGCAATATCTCTAAAATTAGAAAGGTCTTGTCTCAGAGTGATGCTGAAAAACTAATTCATGCATTTAGGTTTACTTGTAGTTCCTAGGGTTTGTAAGAGTAGAATGGGAGGCAGAGCCTTCAGCTTTCAGGCTCCTCTCCTGTGGAACCAGCTCCCAATTCGGATCAGGGAGACAGACACCCTCTCTACTTTTAAGATTAGGCTTAAAACTTTCCTTTTTGCTAAAGCTTATAGTTAGGGCTGGATCAGGTGACCCTGAACCATCCCTTAGTTATGCTGCTATAGACTTAGACTGCTGGGGGGGTTCCCATGATGCACTGAGTGTTTCTTTCTCTTTTTGCTCTGTATGCACCACTCTGCATTTAATCATTAGTGATTGATCTCTGCTCTCTTCCACAGCATGTCTTTTTCCTGATTCTCTCCCTTCAGCCCCAACCAGTCCTAGCAGAAGACTGCCCCTCCCTGGGCCTGGTTCTGCTGGGGGTTTCTTCCTGTTAAAAGGGAGTTTTCCTTCCCACTGTCACCAAGTGCTTGCTCACAGGGGGTCGTTTTGACCTTTGGGGTTTTTCTGTAATTATTGTATGGCTTTTGCCTTACAATATAAAGCGCCTTGGGGCAACTCTTTGTTGTGATTTGGCGCTATATAAATAAAATTGATTTGATTTGATATTCTATCGATTATTCTGGCGATTAATCAAGTAATCGGATAAAAAGTACTTTTGCCTTTTTAAGCAACATCAGTAGTCCAGGGCTGTCCCTAAACAATGGCACAATGTCTTTTGCGCCAAAATCTTAGTAAATCAGAAGAGACACGCACATCCAAAATGTGTACAAAAAAAGGTGTTCTGGATCAAAAAAGAGACAAGTATCAAAGCAAAAATCCAAAACAACCTGAGCGCTTCCATGCAAAAAGCTTTATTTGGACACAAATAACAAAATAGCTGCACCACAATCTTGACATTTGGCTGAAATGGTGATGGGATGTGGTTTCTGTTTTGTTTTTTCCCCAACTTGTAAAATTTAACCTTTTTTTGTTTTTTTTAAGGTTGGGGGACTGGGTCCCTGGGTGATTTTTTTGTTTTGTTTTTACTCCTTTCTCTGCGATTCAGCAGATGCCAGAAGGTTGCATAGATTGGATGGTGGACACATACCCTGAGGTATCTATCACGAATGTGGAGTGTAATCACAGGAGTACTGCTGCCTCTGGGAGACTTATGACCAAGATACTTTCAGCAGCACAGTGGGTTGACAAACAGCTGAAGAAGTCTCTGAGGAGTAGAGCATTCAAGACTTCCCTCATACAAGAACTGTCTTGTTGCAGGAATGGTCAGGCAAAGAATATGACAGCTGACTCGATAGACCGGAGCAGTGCAGCAAACTTTAAATCTAAGGGCTTTTGGAAATCAGCCCCAAGACTAATAATGACAACAGAAACTACCCAAATGACCCTTGTCAAAAGTTTACATACCCTGCTGATTTTGGCCTGATAACATGCACACAAGTTGATGCAAATGGGTTTGAATGGTTATAAAAAGTAACCATCCTCACCTGTGATCTGTTTGCTTGTAATCAATGTGTGTGTATGAAAGGTCAATGAGTTTCTGGGCTCCTGACAGACCCTTGTATCTTTCATCCAGTGCTGCACTGAAGTTTCTGGTTTCTGAGTCATAGGGAAAGCAAAAGAATTGTCAAAGAAAAGGTAATTAAATTGTATAAAACAGGAAATGGATATACAAAGATATCCAAGGGACTGAGAATGCCAATCAGCAGTGTTCAAACTCTAATTAAGAAGTGGAAACTAAGGGATTTTGTTGGAACCAAACCACAGTCAGGTAGACCAACACAAATTTCAGCAACAACTGCCAGAAAAATTGTTTGGGATGCAAAGAAAAACCCACAAATAACTTCAACTGAAATACAGGACTCTGAAAAAAAGTGGTGTGGCTGTTTCAAGATGCACAATAAGGAGGCACTTGAAGAAAAATAGGCTGCATGGTTGAGTTGCCAGAATAAAGCCATTACTACACAAATGTCACAAAGTATCCCACTTACTACGCCAAACAGCACAGAGAACAAACTCATTTGGAGTGATGAGACAAAGTTGAACTTTTTGGCCACAACCATACACATTACATTTGGGGTGGAGTCCACAAGTAAGTACAACCCCAATTCCAGTGAAGTTGGGACGATGTGTAAAATGTAAATAAAAACAGAATACAATGATTTTCAAATCCTCTTCAACCTATAATCAACTGAATACACCACAAAGACAAGATTAATGTTCAAACTGATAAAGTTTATTGTACTAAGAACTGGGGGATGTAAACTTTTGTTCAAGGTCATTTTGGTAATTTCTGTTGTCATTACGATTTAAAAAGTGGCTTCACCCAACCACTAACTATGAGTGAAAAAACGTTTTGTGTTATTGTTCAACAACCATATGGTCTGCTGAATCCTGGAAGCTTCCAGTGTGATTTCTGCAGTGACTCTGCTGTGAACCAAGGCAGGAGGCTGCCTTAAAGATGAAACTTCCATCTCTGCACACCCATGGCACCAGGGGTGTTGAGCTCTTTCTGCCTCTCAGCCATTAATTGTGCATCAGCTGAGATCATTTATTTGGGATTTTTTTTTGCCCTCAGGGCACAGAAGTCTTGAAAGCCTGCCTCGAGGGCATGTGAATAATGCATCTGAGAGACTCCTCCCCTGAGGCGGGACAGGATCCCTACTTTTCTCAGGATTTGCCCGAGCATGTCCGTTTGTTTTTAGAGACACATCAATCAGAGGTGCCAAAATGAGCCGGATTCATGCAGAAATACTTCAACCAATGAATTCTGGCATTAAAACAGGATTTGTTCTTAAGTTGGAGGCTCAGAGTTGGAGAAGCTTTGATGGATGGGATCCAGCTCCACAGGACTTGCGCTTAGTTTTTTACTGTGTACTTACACCACATCAGACTTTACATATGAAGATCCCATTAAACAGAAGAAAAGGTTTTATTTTGTTCAGCCAATGATCACAAATGCTGTAAGAAGAGTATTTTATTCAGAAGAGTGAGAACGAAGGTGGAATTTAACAGAAGAACAACCGCTTTATAACTGATTCATTTGTTTAGCTTGGTTAATATTTCAAATATATTCAGTATACCTTTATGTAGGTCTGTGAGCAGTTAAACAGTGACAAGAAACCAGATCATGTCTAGGTTTGAGTCTCCCACGTGCCTTCTGGCAAAATGTATCTAAATTTCATGTCTTCCTTACTTCCTTCTGTGTTCCACCAGGAAACTGTCAAACAAAATTCAGAATCATAAAACTCTGTAACTCTGTTGGAGTTGCCTGGATGGCTTTCCTAGTCTCTTAAGCCTTCAGCAATGAGGCCAACAACTCCCAACTTCAACCCCCCATATTTTATAAATTCCTTTTCTATAACCATTTATTCCTGCTAAGGATCATGGGGTCATGTTAAGGGGCATGTGGAGCTGAAGCTTATCCCAGCAGTCACTGGGCAAGAGGCGGGGTTCACCCTGGACAGGACGCCAGTCTGTCATGGGTCACATACAGACAAACACAGTGACACCTACAGTCGGTCTGGAGTCACCGAACCGCAAGTCTGTGGAAGTGGGCGGAGCCGGGCGAACTTACATGAACCTATGTGAACCTATGTGAACACGGGGAGCACATGTACACTCTACACAGAAAGGACCAAGTGGGAATCAATCCCACAACCTTCATGCTGTGAGGCAGCAGTGCTACCCACTAAGCCACCGTGGAGCCATTTTATTTTATTCTGCTGCATTTTCTACTTTTGGTTACTTTACTATTCTTGTAAAATGTATGAAATTTAGAAAATTTGAATTTATAGAAAAACTTGCAAAACAAAAAAGAAAACTTAAAATAGGAAGAATTTATGAAAGGAAAAACTGAAAGAAAGAAGTGGTGATGCATGAAACAAAGAAAAAGAGTGATGTGGCCTAATTCTACTGAAGGAATCCTGTTTGCTGGGTGCTGACACTCCTCCTTTCATCATCCCTCGTTCCTCCCCTGCAGAGAAGGCGAGGCCCCGAGGCCACGTCCTGCACAACACTAATCGTTTCTGACTCCTCTTCAACTCCACAGCCAGCCTGACCAGCGTGTTTCCTACACACGCACACACATGCGCATGCATACATACGCACAGACACACACACCGACATGTGCGTGCACACACACACACACACACACATGCGCCAACAGTTTTTTAGTGTTTGTCACTTCTGGTGGAGGAGGGGGTGGATTCTCTCATTAACAAAATTTTCTTTCCATTGAACGAACAAAAACCACTCATTATTTGTTTTATATAACACCTAAAATAGATCCTTGTCATTTGATATTTTATTAATTTATAAACAAGAGAAAAGGGACGTACAGTACATTTTGGTGCATCACTGGTTCCTTTGATGTCAAGAGGTACCAAACAGTCCAAAACAAACTTAAATATCAGTCCAATCCAAAACTGTTCTCAGTCAATTTGCAAAAACAGTCAGATAGTTCAAAAACAATCCTGACCATGTTGTCCATCGCTGATGACGTGCACTGACTTCTTTGTGTACAGACTGCCGTCTGCTTTTCTCAGTCCAGCAAAAATTTGTGACAGAAATGTGTTGAGCTCTTCACCTGACAGCGGTTCTACAATAGCTAGAGATGTCATGTTTTGTTTTGTCTTTTGTGCTAGAAGAATGAATGACCAGCGTCAGTAAGCTGTTAAGCGCCGTCATCACTAGTGTGCGTGTGCACACTATTCTTAGAATTCTTAGACATTTCTTAGACTTTTCCCTTGGTAATGGCCCCTTCACACATAGTGCGAAGTTTGGACGGTGTCTGGACAAAAACAGCAAAACAGCGTGAAACAATTATTGTGAAATTAACGCACCATGAAGCATCGCGGAGACGAACCTGGTGCGAGAGTTCGTGCACACACCGGTGTCTTTTGGGCAGGAACACACAGTGCCAGCTGTGGTACATCACACTGCTTATGTAGAGGAAATATAAAAAACCAGCCGGTACCTGTGGGACCACATCGCGCCGCTTATGTGGAATATATAAAGGTGCGTTTACACATAAGCAAGACATGTTACAAATGTCATTTTTCTGTCATTCATGACACATTCCTGACATTCTTAATCTGAATAGGTTTCTTAATAGTGCGTGTTGGTGCGTGATATTCTTGATATTCGTGGAGAATGTTTTTGCCTGTCAAAAAATCTTCCACGAATGTCACACAACACCCTCATTTCGTCTCACGTCGTGGAGGTCGCAACTGAGCGTATTGATCCATCTTGATGAGTATTGATCCTTAATAGAACGTGACAACATTCGTAGTGGTTCATGAGATGGTTCTTGGAGACCAAACTGTCACGCATTATTACGAAGTGACACGGAACTGTCAAGTTTTGACACGGCTTTTTTTGCCAGCTTGCACTCGGCCGAGACGGACGCACTTTTCTCTTCTCCCTCCCTCCTTATCTTTCCTGCTTCTGTGGCGTGTTGTCTGTGAGGCTGCAGCTTTGCTCTTCTGGAAAATGACTAAAATGGATCTGTTAAAGTGGTCTCTGAACGCAATTTACACTATTTTTTCTACAAGACATTCGGGGGCGGAGGACCCGACCTGTCCTGCCGGGACGCATGCGATGGGTTACGTGATGGACTCGTGGAGGAGATGGCATGCTTTCTGTGGAAGACATCGAAGATGTGTACATATTCGGCTTGGTGGTGACCGGCTTTCTGATGTGTGGAGCGGGCACTATGCTGGTCTACCGGAAAATCAAGAAAGTGGAAGCAGCTTTGATTGGTCCTTCTAGGCTGCCCTACATGATTGATTCTATTGGGAAGGCAGTGGCTGCGCAGTCGGCGGGGGTTAACCGCGCGTTGGAAAATATCTCGAATAGAATTGCAGCCCTGGAAACCCGCTCTGACCGTCTGTGAAGACCACATTCTACATTCAGATGCATTGAGAGCCACTCTGTTCTCAGAACTGTGGAATCTTTCAGGCGTCTGCTAATCTGGCTATTCATTTGGCTTCCCCAAATACAGCTGCACTGCAAGGTCGCTGTGATAAAACCGCCTCAGAAGATCAACACTTAAGCCTCGCTACCTGGTCTTCCCCCCTCCCCTCAGCTTCTCCAGCTCTGACGTTGACTGTGTTAGAACTGTTCAGGACTGCTCAGACTGTGCAGGGCTGCCCCCTCCCCCTCCAGGATTGTTGGACAAGGCCGTTGACGGCGCCAAACAGGCTGCCTCCAGAGTGTTCTGATAAATCTCGGTTGTCGTCCTGTGTCCTTGTTTTTGTCTATGTGATTATTGTTTTTCTGTGCTGATGGGGATTTTTTTCTTCATTGCCGCTGTGTAATGCAGCAGCTATGAGGGTTTTTTTTTTTTTCTCCTTTTCCCTCGTGTTCATATATATGTTTTATGTACCGGGCCAGCCTATGTGTTGTGTGTTGTGTGTGTGTTGTTTGTTATGGGTCGGTGTTGGTTTGCTCAGCCCTGCTGTTGACCAAGGCAGGGATGTACATCTGGAGCTGGTCCCCGGGCGCCTAATGGTGACCTCTGCTCCTACTGGCAATTAGGATGGGTTAAATGCAGTAGACACATTTCACTGTGCAGGGAACATGTTCTTCTGTGCATATGACAATAAATTTTTTTTGAATCCTTGAATCCTTTGAATCCTTTGACTTGTAACACGGTGTCACATTTCACTGCGCTCCACGACGAATCAGTTTTCTGTCACGTGCGCACAATTAAACTCGGCTCCAAGTGTCATTCCACAGTTCCTGCTGAAGCTCCTCAGGATGCTCCTGCAGGTGTTCCACCTGCTGTTGTAACCGATGAGCGGGAGAACGAGTCTGAGCAACCAGAGGAGCAAGAGGAGACTCACATGCAGCCAGACATCTCTGCACCTCCTCCAGTCCGGCGGAGGAAGAAGCGTGCGCACAATTAAACCCTGCTACACCACATTCAGTTTGATTGCTGACACCAAGTCGGCTAAAAGACTAATTTCAGTGCTCTTCAGCGCGCTCCTGCAGGTGTTCCACCTGCTGCATGTGCCTGATGTTTGGGAAAATGCGCGAGATGAGAGCCGCATGACGCGACACATCTGGCTCTGTCCATCTCCTCCTTTCTGCACCACTCCATGGCACAGAGCCCAATTACACATGCAGTCACAAAGTTCTTCTGAAAAACTGGAGCGATCTGAATTCGGTTGGATGAATATGGGTGTGTGTGTGTGGAGACAATTCACCTCGTTCACAATGTGACAGAACTTAACGATGCGCTGTTATGCGCAATAGCGCGCAACAACACGGAACACTGTTCTTGACCGTGCGTAATGGTTCCTGATAATTCTCCAGCAACAGGTGCCATTAATCGTAACGTGTGGTAACAGGTTGCAACAGTTCCTGAGGACACCTGACGCCTCTGCCCCGAATCATCACATTCGTGATCAGCGGCCAAGAATGTGTACTTACTTCGTGGCTTTCGTGACTTGTCGTCGTTATGTGCAAACGCAGCATAAAGAAATGAAACCAGCCGGTACCTGTGGGACCACATCGCGCCGCTTATGTGGAATATAAAAAAAATGAAACCAGCGGTACCTGTGGGACCACATCATGCCGCTTATGTGGAATATAAAAAAAATATATGTGGAATATAAAAAAATGAAATCAGCGGTACCTGTGGGACCACATCATGCCGCTTATGTGGAATATAAAAAAAATATATGTGGAATATAAAAAAAATGAATCCAGCGGTACCTGCGGGACCACATCGCGCCACTTATGTGGAATATAAAAAAAAGAAACCAGCGGTACCTGTGGGACCACATCACACCGCTTATGTGGAATATTAAAAAAATGAAACCAGCGGTACCTGTGGGACCACATCATGCCGCTTATGTGGAATATAAAAAAAATATATGTGGAATATAAAAAAAATGAAACCTGCTGGTACCTGTGGGCCCACATCGCGCCACTTATGTGGAATATAAAAAAATATATATGTGGAATATAAAAAAAATGAAACCAGCTGGTACCTGTGGGACCACATCATGCCGCTTATGTGGAATATAAAAAAAAATATGTGGAATATAAAAAAATGAAACCAGCTGGTACCTGTGGGACCACATCATGCCGCTTATGTGGAATATAAAAAATATATATGTGGAATATAAAAAAAATGAAACCAGCTGTACCTGTGGGACCACATCGCGCCGCTTATGTGGAATATAAAAAAAATATATATCTGGAATATAAAAAAAATGAAACCGGCCGGTACCTGTGGGACCACATTGCACCACTTATGTGGAATATAAAAAAAAAAATGAAACCAGCGGTACCTGCGGGACCACATCGTGCCGCTTATGTGGAATATAAAAAAAACAAATATGTGGACTATAAAAAAAATGAAACCAGCCGGTACCTATGGGACCACATTGCGCCGCTTATGTGGAATATAAAAAAAACAAATATGTGGAATATAAAAAAAAATGAAACCAGCGGTACCTGCGGGACCACATCGCGCCGCTTATGTGGAATATAAAAAAAACAAATATGTGGAATATAAAAAAAATGAAACCAGCCGGTACCTATGGGACCACATCGCGCCGCTTATGTGGAATATATAAAAAAAAATGAAACCAGCCGGTTCCTGTGGGACCACATCGCGCCGCTTATGTGGAATACAAAAAAATGAAACCAGCGGTACCTGTGGGATCACATTGCGCCACTTATGTGGAATATAAAAAAAAATGAAACCAGCGGTACCTGTGGGACCACATCGCGCCGCTTATGTGGAATATAAAAAAAAAAAAAAAAGAAACCAGCCGGTACCCGTAGGACCACATTGCGCCGCTTATGTGGAATATAAAAAAAATGAAACCAGCCGGTACCTGTGGGACCACATCGCTCCGCTTATGTGGAAAAAAAAAAAAAAAAAAATGAAACAAGCCGGTACCCATAGGACCACATCGTGCTGCTTATGTGGAATATAAAAAAAAGAAACCAACCGGTACCTGTGGGACCACATCACACCGCTTGTGTGGAATATAAAAAAAAAATGAAACCAGCCGGTACCTGTGGGACCACATCGCTCCGCTTATGTGGAAAAAAAAAAAAAAAAAAATGAAACAAGCCGGTACCCATAGGACCACATCGTGCTGCTTATGTGGAATATAAAAAAAAGAAACCAACCGGTACCTGTGGGACCACATCACGCCGCTTGTGTGGAATATAAAAAAAAAATGAAACCAGCCGGTACCTGTGGGACCACATCGCGCCGCTTATGTGGAAAATTTAAAAAAAAAAGAAACAGACCTGTCAGACCTGGCAGGCCCAAACGTATCATGAGGGTCTGCTGGGAACGACTGGCGGAACCCTCTGTCAGGGAGGTCTTCAACTCCCACCTCTGGGAGAGCTTCTCCCAGATCCCAGGGGAGGTTGGAGACATGGAGTCCGAGTGGACCATGTTCTCCACCTCCATTGTTGATGCGTCGCTCGTAGCTGTGGTCGCAAGGTCTCTGGTGCCTGTTCCAGCGGCAATCCCCGAACCCGGTGGTGGACACCGGAAGTAAGGGATGCCGTCAAGCTGAAGAAGGAGTCCTACTTATCTTTGTTGGTAGGTGGGACCCCAGAGGTAGCTGACAGGTACCGGCAGGCCAAGCGTGCTGCAGCCCGTGCGGTCGCAGAGGCAAAAACTCGGGTCTGGGAGGAGTTCGGGGAGGCTATGGAGGAGGACTATCGGTCGGCCTCGAAGAGATTCTGGCAAACTGTCCGACGCCTCAGGAGGCGGAAGCAGCTCTCCACCGGCACTGTTTACGGTGCAGGTGGGGAGCTGTTGACCCTGACTGGGGATGTTGTTGGGCGGTGGAAGGAGTACTTCGAGGATCTCCTCAATCCCATCGTCACGTCTTCCGAAGAGGAGGCAGAGACTGGGGACCCAGAGGCGGACTCATCCATTACCCAGGCAGAAGTCACCAAGGTGGTTAGAAAGCTCCTCGGTGGCAAGGCTCCTGGGGTGGATGAAATCCGTCCTGAGTACCTTAAGTCTTTGGATGTTGTGGGACTGTCTTGGCTGACACGCCTCTGCAACATCGCATGGCGACTGGGGACAGTGCCTCTGGACTGGCAGACCGGGGTGGTGGTCCCTTTGTTTAAGAAGGGGGACCAGAGGGTGTGTTCCAACTATAGGGGGATCACACTCCTCAGCCTCCCCGGTAAGGTCTATTCCAGAGTACTGGAGAGGAGAATTCGACCGATGGTCGAACCTCGGATTCAGGAGGAGCAGTGTGGTTTTTGTCCTGGTCGCAGCACACTGGACCAGCTCTACACGCTCCATCGGGTGCTTGAGGGTTCATGGGAGTTCGCCTAACCAGTCCACATGTGTTTTGTGGATCTGGAGAAGGCGTTTGACCGTGTCCCTCGGGGCACCCTGTGGGGAGTGCTCTGGGAGTACGGGGTCCTTTGCTAAGGGGTATCCAGTCCCTGTACGACCGCAGCAGGAGCTTGGTTCGCATTGCCGGTAGTAAGTCAAACCTGTTTCCAGTGCACGTTGGCCTCCGCCAGGGCTGCCCTTTGTCACCGGTTATGTTCATTATTTTTATGGACAGAATTTCTAGGCGCAGCCAGGGTGTAGAGGGGATCTGGTTTGGAAACCACAGAATCTCGTCTCTGCGGTTTGCGGAAGATGTGGTTCTGTTGGCTTCGTCAAATCAGGACCTTCAGCATGCACTGGGGCGGTTTGCAGCCGAGTGTGAGGCCTAAGGGATGAAAATCAGCACCTCCAAATCCGAGGTCATGGTTCTCGACCGGAAAAAGGTGCTTTACCCTCTTCAGGTCGGTGGAGTGTCCTTGTCTCAAGTGGAGGAGTTTAAGTATCTTGTCTTGTTCACAAGTGAGGGACGGATGGAGCGTGAGATCGATAGACGGATCGGCGCAGCGTCTGCAGTGATGCGGTCGCTGTATTGGACCGTCGTGATGAAGGGAGAGCTGAGTAGGGGGGCAAAGCTCTCGATTTACCGATCGATCTACTTTCCGATCCTCACCTATGGTCATGAGATTTGGCTCATGACTGAAAGAACGAGATCGCAAGTACAAGCGGCCGAGATGAGTTTCCTCCGTAGGATGGCTGGGCGCTCCCTTAGAGATAGGGTGAGGAGCTCGGTCACTCGGGAGGAGCTCGGAGTCGAGCCGCTGCTCCTCCACGTCGAAAGGAGTCAGTTGAGGTGGCTCGGGCATCTTTTCCGGATGCCCCCTGGACGCCTCGCTGGAGAGGTGTTCAGCGCACGTCCCATTGGGAGGAGGCCCCGGGGAAGACCCAGGACACACTGGAAGGATTACATCTCTCGGCTGGCTTGGGAACGCCTTGGGGTTCCCCCGGAGGAGGTGGGGCAGGTGTGTGTGGATCGGGAGGTCTGGGCGGCTTTGCTTGAGCTGCTGCCCCCGCGACCCGAATCCGGATAAAGTGGGAGAAAATGGATGGATGGATGGATGGATGAAACAAGCCGGTACCCATAGGACCACATCGCGCTGCTTATGTGGAATATAAAAAAAAGAAACCAGCCGGTACCTGTGGGACCACATCGCGCCGCTTATGTGGAATATATAAAACATGAAACCAGCCGGTACCTGTGGGACCACATCGCGCCACTTATGTGGAATATATAAAAAAAAAAATGAAACCAGACGGTACCTGTGGGACCACATCACGCCGCTTATGTGGAATATATAAAACATGAAACCAGCCAGTACCTGTGGGACCACATTGCTCTGCTTATGTGGAAAATAAAAAAAAAAATGAAACAAGCCAGTACCCGTAGGACCACATCGCGCCACTTGTGTGGAATATAAAAAAAAACATGAAACCAGCCGGTACCTGTGGGACCACATCGCGCCGCTTATGTGGAATATAAAAAACATGAAACCAGCCGGTACCTGTGGGACCACATTGCTCTGCTTATGTGGAAAATAAAAAAAAAAATGAAACAAGCCGGTACCCGTAGGACCACATCGCGCTGCTTATGTGGAATATAAAAAAAAGAAACCTGCCGGTACCTGTGGGACCACATCGCGCCGCTTATGTGGAATATATAAAACATGAAACCAGCCGGTACCTGTGGGACCACATTACTCTGCTTATGTGGAAAATAAAAAAAAAATTAAACAAGCCGGTACCCGTAGGACCACATCGCGCTGCTTATGTGGAATATAAAAAAAAAGAAACCAGCCGGTACCTGTGGGACCACATCGCGCCGCTTATGTGGAATATATAAAACATGAAACCAGCCGGCACCTGTAGGACCACATCGCGCCGCTTATGTGGAATATATATATATATATATATATATATATATATATATATATATATATATA
>NC_047123.1:979194-1121596 GCF_902500255.1 Thalassophryne amazonica
ACGTGAAGTCGATTAGAAACTAAACACACCATTACCGAAGGACTATAATGTGTCCGCGCGTGACGCGGAATAAAATAAATACATACAGAGGAAACTATTCAGACTCATTTAGTGCAGATACAATTTCTTTCATGAGTTTGTGCGCTGATGAGGTGGTGTGAGACATTATTGTGCTTTTATGTGGATAATTATATATTTGAGCGCAGAACAGATTGTGTTTGCTCAGAGACACGTGCACACAGACATGAAGAAATCAAAAACGATTTAATCTGCACTCAGATTATTCAAAGCAAATCAAAGCGCGATAGTTTGGGCACGCGGCACGTAAAGCGTGGGGGGGGGGGGGGTTGTTTCCGTCTTCGTGAAACCTTCACGTGCACACCGAGTGTCTGCACAGCTGATTTTCTGTTAAAGGGCAGAAACGTTTCTCCACCTCACACAGGTCCTTCACAGACGTCGGGTGGATCTGTTCCACAGTTGATTGTCATGAACATCACGATCTTCGTCTGCTGCCAAAAACACCATAAAACACTGATATAATTTTCATCCTGTTCTTCTCTCGTGGTCTAAAACACTCCTCAGTGCTTACAGTTTGGAAACCGCCCGCAGGCCACTCATTTTCTCAAACTTTCATTCTGGCCAACTGAACTGGTCGACCCTCACCACGTGGACCAATGTGGATGGACTTGGTATACAAACGCAGGCTTTTGAGCGCCACAGGTCTCATACAGGCTCTGAGGGACACTGGGCTGCTCCTGCTCCCAGGATATCTTGGTATGAGGTGGATGAGCGTCTTGGACTCTCCATGTCAGTCCATTACAGGGTCCTTCCTCAGCCAAGACTGGTACCCACTTACAGCTGGTTGGACTGCAATGCTGCAGTTCAAACATCATGACCAAGGACAGAGGGAGTTGGACCATGTATCGAACCCAGGCCAACTGGCTCCATATGCAGAAATAATGCTGCCTGAGTTGGGAAATGGCTTCTAGAGTTTAGAATTTGGGATCTACATGGCCAAAAAGGTATGACTAGATGGTAACATCATAAACATTTGGTAAGTCTCTACACATTTGCCACCAAAAGAAGAATTTCCATACCAAGAGTGATGGCCACCTTGGAAAATGTCTGCCATTCTGAAAACATAAGTGGCCAGTGGGAATTTTCAAAAGTAAAATAATGACCAAGGAGCATCTTTGGCAAATTTGATGTTTGTACCACCATCTGAAAGATTCTCCATAAGTCTTCTGTTGTCTGCTCCATGAAAACCAGAACGTAGCAGTTTAGTCCTGTCATGGAAAACTTTTTCTCCTGCAGCCTGCGATCTCTGACCTGGTCACAATTACACGGATTCAGTCTTAAAAAGCCCATTTAGAGTGAAGACCAAGTGCTCACACATTTGAATCTTAACCTTTGGATGCATAAATAAAAATCAAAAACATTTATGGAGAAAACATAATCAGTGACTGACCTGGTCCACGCCATCACTACTTCTCCTTTTTTCCTGATGACGTTCTTCGCAGAGAGACTGTTGGGGGACTGGGACTCCAACACCTTGTTTGCTTTTCTGGAGTTAGAAGCCACTTTTTCCTCGTTCTTTACCCGCTTTGCCTTTGACTGTGATTGGTGTTTCTTTCGTTTTCCATGTTTCTTACGGTCTTTTTCTGGAGTGCTGCTTACATCTTCTGCAATGGTCAGACTTCTATCCGACTCACTCAGTTCCTCTTTGAATGACTCTGCAGTTTGTGATACTAATCCTCCAGATCTTTGCGTTCTTTCACAGCTTTCAGGACCATTATGTGGGATAGTATCTGACGTAGCTTTAAAGGGACTGACTGTTCCCTTTGAGCGACCTTTTAGAGAGGTCATGTCTTCGTGTCTGTGGTGCTCGTTTTCTTGTTTTTGATTTATAGGGTCGCTATTGTCTGTTTCTGCAGCAGAATCCACCCCCTTCACCATTGATGGAAAACAAGTAGAGCTGTCAACACTCCTGTCCAAACTGTGCTCGACTGGAGTCCTTCTGGATGGTCTGGTCCTGTTCAGGAGCAAAGGCAATTTCTTTGTCTCCTCAGAAACACCTTGTTGGGTTGGCAGATCTTTTGTTTTGAGGTGGCATGGATCTTCACCGGTGGCAGCCTGACAGACCTGAGAGCTTTGACAAATGTTCTGCAGACTGGTCTCAGATGGTAGACTTTTAGAGAGACTCTCATGTTTCTGAGACTTGTCAGATAAAACTGGTTCCTTATTTGTCAACTTTTCTTCGATGTGTTGCTGGCAGTCTTCTGTTAGTGTTTGGTTTAAACTGTTATCAGCGGTGAGGGAGGTGTCTGTCTGCCGAATCTTCACAATGAAGTGATCATTGGACTTTTCCATCACTAGTAACTGCATGGGTAAGTCGGGCTTAAACAGGAACGGTGTGACAGCTGGTTCAGAGGCAGCACTGCTGGTTGTGGAACTGGAGCTGGAAATGTCTGTGTCCAGGGCCAGATGGATGTCCTGCTCTGTGGCGTCTTCTTCATCCAGCAGGGCGTCCTCACTAATGTGTGCACTGATGACGCTGTTTGGAGTCGACAGTGTGTTCACGGTGGACGGCTGCAAGAAGCTCAGGTGGCTGTCAGACTTAAGGGGTGATGGAATCGTGAGAGACACGGCCAGATCTTCAGCTAGAATGGAGTAAGTCCTCTGTGAAACCAAACTGGACTGCACCATCACTCTACTTTCTGATGGAAGTTCTAACAAGCAATTCTCATCAAATAACGCTGGATTCAGCACCTCCTGCTCTTTGAACTGGGAGGACTGCATTTTACGAGGTGAAATACTGGACCAAGCAGCAACCAGTTTGGAAGGACTCTCAAATTTGAGTGGAGACAGAATTTTCAGTGGAGAGTCACATTTATTAGGAGTGGTAATGCTGTGTAATCTTTCTGTAGATAAAGCGTCCTTCGGAGTACTGAGAGTCCAACCGGGGTTGTCGCCGCTGTTTTCTAGTAAGTCGGCTCCTTGCAACAGACACTTGAAGATTTCACCCATTTGAGAGTCTCTCACGAGGTTGAACGTTAAACTGGAAGCTTGCTGTTCCGTCAGTATTTCAAAGTCAGTTTTGTCAAGAGAAGAGCCACTTTGGGAGGCAGCCACAGAAACCTGACTCAGCTTCTCAGGAGTTTTGGGAGGAATGAAGTCAACCACAGACTTTGAGTTCACACAGTTTGGAGGATTTGGCTCAGTGCTCTTGTCCTTTTCCACCTGGCTCATTCTGATACCCTTTCCTCTGCTTCCGAGGCCCGTCTTAAAAGAAGCAACAGAAAACGATTTGATTCCGTTTAGTCTGGTTGGAGTTGATGGTGCAACCTTCTTTCCACACTGAGATTTTGGTGCAGATGCCCGCTTTGATTCTTTCTCCTTTGCACCAAGCTTCTTGTCTTCAGTCTGAACTTTGACCTGTTTGCAAACAGTCCTCAGCGTCGCTCGAATGTCCTTCAACAAGTAGTCAACTTGAGCATCAACAAAATCCCACAACTTCTGCTTCAGATCAACTGCTTGCTGATCAAAGATGCGCCTAATGATGCCATTGTTTGACACGGTGTTGAAGACGGTGGTAATCATCTTCTTCAGTTTGGTTTTCAGCTCAACAGCCTGACTGCAGATTTGACCAAAATGGGCTCCATCCACAAATTCTAAAAAGGACTGCTGGAAGTTCTCCATCATGCCGTAGAAACTCTTCTTGGGAAAGGTTTTATGAAGCTTCATGTACTTTTTTCGAAACTCTGTGCGAACCAACTTGAACGTTTCCATGACTTCATCGATGGTGGAAAAAGAGGCTTTTGTGGCTGCAGGGCAAACAGTTTTAAAACGACTTTTACCACTGGGACTTCTTGACGATGTGCCGGCTGAATCATGCGCACGCCTTTCTTCACTTTTCTTCTTGGAAAGTTTTGACACCGTTTTAGGACTCGGGTGGTTTTTGACAGGTCGTTCCATCTTTGGTCTTTTGGTTGGAGGAACTGGAGAAGCTGTTGTTGGCTCATCGCTTTCACTTACAATCTCCCCCTCTTCCAGATCAGTGTCTGAGAGACTTGCAGGCACGTTGGACACTTGGTCTGCAGACCCATGTTTGGTAGGAGAACATGGACATTTGTTTTCTTTGTTTACATCCAGCTTCTTTGAACTGGCCTCAACAGCTGAAACACAGAAATCTGCCCAGAAAAAAACAGAAACGTTATAAAACAGCATCGAGATCAGCTACAAGTCCAAAACAGAAAGGGGTGGGACAGTAACAAAAAGGCATTTTTTTTAATTAAAAAAAGAGAAAAAGTAGCAATTCTTACATTTAATTTGCTTTTGTTTCATTTCATAGCAAACGTGATGAACCAAAGATATTTCATGTTTTTTGGGGGGGGGTTTCTGGGTAACTTACCTTCAAAAGTTGAGACTCCAAAGCATTTAACACTTTGACATGTTGTAATTCCTTCTCACAACACGTAAAAGACATTCTGGCACTGAGGACACCAAACGATGAAGTGTTTCAGGTGTTATTTCTGCAAACATGTCTTAAGGTGTCCAACAGTACGGGGACAGGCCAGTCCAGCACCCGTACACTCTTCTTCTGCAGCCATGCTTTTGTAATGTCTGCAGAATGTGGTTTTTGTTTCATTAGTTGTTCATGAGTAAAACCATGAGTGAAAAGTGTGCTGAGTTTCATGTCTCCTGCTTGCTGTCTGTCTTTTTGCACATGGAATGTAAAGGTTTTTTGGGGGGGGCAACAGAAGCCGGCCTGCTCCACTCTCTTCTGCTGGGGGAGGACTGCGCTCACAGCTGCCTGACTATTGCTAACATGTATGAGTTTGACCGTTAAGTTTTATTCATTATGCCAGCAAAAAAAAAAAAAAAAAACACTGGACTGAAAGCTAGCAGAACTAAATTTGACAGAAGCTAAATGGTCTGCTGATGGTTTTCAAAATTAGCTGAAAAGCTAATACACTAACAAAAAAGCTGGCTTCACTAATTAGCGGTTAGCAGAACTGTGCCCACCACTGGTACCTGGCACTGACAGGTGAAATGTGGGCGGTACTCTGATGTCACCGTCATCACCGGAGTGACAGCGCACACTGACAATGGCACAGAACCCAGTCAGGCTGGAATTTTATTAATGCCTCCAACAAAAACTAACACCAAGAGAATAATGAAAACTGATGCAAAAGATGAAAAGAAAAAAAAAAGGTAATAGTTTTGGCTCAGATCTGCACCCAGGGACGGCTTGTTCCTGAGGGTGACGCACTGCCAAACAGAAAAAGGAAGGTTTTTTTTTTCTGTTCCTTTCCACCCCGTTGCAGTGGTTATCAGTGTTCCAGAACATTTGATCTGCCTCTGAATGTCGTTGTCCAGTCAGGTTTTGCCTGTTCTGGGTTGAAACCGAATTACCACAGACTCTCTGGCAAAATCCATATTTTTCATAAAACGGGGCTTTCAGTCTAATCTCTATGTTCTCCGGGTTACGCGTTTACATCATACGCAACTGTGGAAAGAGCGGGATGTGGCGTCCATTAACACTACGCTCAAAACCCCGGAGCAGCTCGGCGCCTCGGACTCTGAGATTAAGAAGTGAATTTACTGAGAAGACGTGGAGGGTGCAGGGTTGGGGTTCCTCTCTGCCGGTGAGTGCGTTACGTCACACAAACCATTTATTATCATTTATTTTATTATGGCTGACAAAATAACATTAATTCATATTAATTAATTACAGCACCTATAACTCTAGTTTTTTTTTAAATCATGATTAATTGCACTTTGAGCCGTTGTGTTTCAATGTCCTTGACTTGGTCTGTAGATAAAGTGTTTTTCAGAGTAATAACTGGGTTAGATGTCTGTGCTTTTGGACTTTTTTTCTTGTCACAGTTCAAACAACACCAGATCAGACATTTTTAGTTGTTTTAAATAGCAGCAAGAAAACGGTGCGATCACAGGTTAGTTAATGTGGTTAAACAGCCTCGTTAATGTTTCCTCCTGCTGAACGAGTACACACAGGTAACAAAAAAAAAGTCCCTTTGGCTGCTCTCTCATTCACACTCAGGGTCGCCACAGCAAAACCAAGGTAGATCTGCATGTTGAATTGGCACAAGTTTTACGCCGGACATGGAGAAACGTGGCAGGGGTGGTATTTGAATCAGGAACCTTCCACACCGAAGCCAAGTGCACTAACCACTTGGCCACCACCCCCGCGAGTACACACAGGTAAAGTACACGTTAAATAGTTTTCACACCAAAGTTAACTCTCACTGTTTTATCTCAAATGTTGGAGTTTGTTCCATTAAGCCTGGGTTCCACCGAATAAGGAGCCACCCATGGATGTGTCAGTGATTATTCAAGGAGTGACCCACGTTTTCATCTATCACGTATCTGCTATGAAGGTGCCTCTATGTGCCTCTCTGTACCCCGCATGTGCCACATATCGGCCTCTAGTGAACCATGACCAGCCTGTCATTAGAGCCTTGAATGGCTCCCATCAGCCACGCTAAGCCACCTTGTGCCGTGATAGCGCCATGATAACTCCATGTTGTTGCACGTTTAGGCATGAGTTTGGTCCAAACCTCCAGCCCTCCCACACCTGGTCCCTCTAAAGTGTGGGTTTTCAATTCACAGATTCACAGCAGCATTTAAAGATGTCACATTTATTAGATGTCACTGGTTATTCTTCTATCCATTTTGATGGTTGTTTTTCGTTTTCTTCCACGCGTTTGTTTTTTTGTTTTTTTTGTCCATTTTAAAGCATTGGAGATCATTGTAGATGAACAGCCTATAATTTTTTGCACCTGCGTATACGTTTTCACCTCTCCAATCAACTTTTTAATCAAACTATGCTGTTCTTCTGAACAATGTCTTGAACGTCCAATTTTCCTCAGGCTTTCAAAGAGAAAAGCATGTTCAACAGGTGCTGGCTTCATCCTTAAATAGGGGACACCTGATTCACACCTGTTTGTTCCACAAAACTGACAAACTCACTGACTGAATGCCACACTACTATTATTGTGAACACCCCCTTTTCTACTTTTTTTTTTTTTACTAATAGCCCAATTTCATAGCCTTAAGAGTGTGCATATCATGAATGCTTGGTCTTGTTGGATTTGTGAGAATCTACTGAATCTACTGGTACCTTGTTTCCCATGTAACAATAAGAAATATACTCAAAACCTGGATTAATCTTTTTAGTCACATAGCACTACTATTATTCTGAACACTACTGTATATATATATATATATATATATATATATATATATATATATATATATATATATATATATATATTTCTTTATTTCTTCTGCAGTTTACAAGTCACCGTGATACAACTTCTAACTTTGTGTTATGTCTTCAAAATTGCTCTTCTGCGCGCTCTACTTCTGTGTTGCTGCACAGCTCTGCACTGATTTTAGCGGCTTCACTGGAGTTATTTCTTCCACGGCTTTAAACACACATCCACTTTCACGCAGTCATCCAAATTTTAACTTTGTGTTTGTCCAATATTGAATGAAAATCACTTTTGTGAGCCGGCGTTCTGCCTAAATGCTCCTTTGGAGCGTGATGAGTCACTGTGTCAGTGCGCACACACAGCAGAGCTCATATATATTAACAAGATATAAAATCAACCATAGACATACTTTTACAGCTAGGATCTGTTTTATAAAGCTATACAAACATTAAAAATAGTTACCTTAAGCTGTTCAAAATACATTCCACATGGAGCAGGAAAGAGGAAAAAAGCATCCAGATGAAACAGTCCTCTGAAGTGATTAGAGGTGTTTTCACCATCCAAGGTTTGGCAGAAAATGATTAATCCTACAAAAAAATTATTTTATATACAGCATCTGGAGCACACAGAGCAGGTGGAATTGTGTGTGCAAGAGGGCAGCCGCTCCAAAAACAGCCTCTCAGGTCCTGTGTAGCTGCCAGGCGCACGGATAATGGGCTTTTAGCAGCCTCGTAAGCACCACACACACACACCTCTAAGTCATTGCAGTAACTCGTACACAAACTGCGCCACGCTGTTGTTGCTAAATTTTGAACTTCTTGAAATTAGCGCCACGCTCAGAGAGGAGCTTTGTTAACTGAAGTTAATGTGTAAGATCCACTCAGAGCCACTCCCACCATAGTTGAAGAAACCCTCTCATAGCAAAGAAAACATGCTGCTCATTATTCATCCTTCATTAATCGGTGGGACCCAGGCTTTAGTGATTGTTAATTAACAGCTTCACAGAGATCCAACAGTTTAAAAATCTTTGATTTATCATGTTTTTCATCCAAATTTTAAGTTGGAAGGAGATCTGAAACTGAAAATAGTCCACATTAAACTCCTGTTCGAACTAAGATCATTATTTACGGGTTCGGGTCCTGCTAAACCACTAATACTGTGATAATGCTGTGATACACGACAGTTACCATCTCAAACGTGAAAAAATCCTCTGATATTCATTTGAAATCCTAGTATCAGGTTACCTTTTTGAAGGCTTTTGACATGTGCCAGCTTGCTATGTCCGTGCAGGTGTCCTCGCTTGCCAAGACGCACCGGACTCCTCAGAGGACTGATGGCGTCAGGGATTTTCTTCAGACTGCACAGCATGCGCATCATGGAGTCTTCATCATGAAGCACTGGGACGGAGCTGGACGGCTCCACCTGCTTCTTCTCGTTCACCATGTGAGTCTTTCCAGGACTGAAGGTCTTCTTGGGCGCACTGAAAGCCACAAACTCCTCAGTGGTGCTGCTGACTTTTGACACGCCGATGCAGCCAGTGGAGGAGCTCGGCTCGGCCGCAGGACTGCTGCCCTCGTTAGTGTCTTCGTCTGTATTCGTTAAAAGACGTATTGCACTGGGGAGACTAATTCCTTCATGTGGAAATGACTCCAGACTGATTGTACTTGATACAGGATCTGCATCTTTGGGGCCACTTTGCGTGCTGACATCAGCAGAAGTGGATGAAGCAGGAAGACACGGCCCTTTTTGACCGTCTTGAGGTAGAACAGTTGGACAGAGTTGTTGACTTTCTGGTTTGGTGTCACCATCATCTTCAGAACCTGCAGGTTCTTTAGGACATAAACCACCAGCAAGTTGTGTGAAAGATTCCACTGGCAGCCTCAGTTGTTGGACAGTGTCGGTATTTGAGTCAACGGCTACGGGTTCCTCGCAGTCATCTTTCTGTAATAAGCTCCTCGTGTTTTCTGTCTGCTGAGGACTTGTGTCCTCTGGTTTTCCACATTCCACTGTCTGGGGGTCTGAGGTGAAGTTCATTTCGTCTTCGTGCTTTTCTAAGAGGCATGCATCTGTTGCTGTCGGTGATTCGGCGGTCCGCTGACAGACTGCAGTAAGCTCTGAAGTGCTCTTTTCTGAGGTACTTTGGACAGAATTTTCAGTGGACGTCTGATCAGTTGCAGTAGTGTCACTCTGGTTTTTGTCCTCCACCTGAATAACTTTCAGGGTGTCACACTTTACTGGATTGTCCTCTGAACTCGGAGTGTTGGAGACATTTGCAGAGTGACTTTCATCTACGACCTGTGGTCCAGCTTCCAAGTTGCCGATGTCCGTTTCGTCAACGACACACATATCTTCAAAGTCGGGCTGCACATCCTCGTCCTGCAGTCTGGATTCATCTTGCTGGTTGACAGGCTGCACTGGCTTCTTTGCTGGAGACAGCGTTAGATTTAGGGTTTCCATGAAGCACAGTTTCCTGTTTGTACTGTCTTTATCAGCAGGACTTGTTTTTTCAAATGATGCCTTCAGAATCTCAACAGAACCTTCCTGACTTTGCCTCTGGTCCATCTGTTTTGATCTCTTCTCACAGTCCCTGCTGGTCTCAGACGATGAGCTCTTCTTGTGTTTTTTGAACTTCTCTTCGCGTCTTCGCTCCCCCTTCCTATGATGAACCCTTGAAGAACCACCACCCTCCCTCTCTTTGGAGGACTCATGATGTCGTCCAGTGTGTTGTTTCCGGTCTCTGTGATGCTTTTCACGACTTCTGATTTTGTCTGGCTCTCGGTTGTAGCCATTTTTAGATGATTCTTTAGAGTCGTGCGTCCCATGTACAGCGTCTAATATGGACGTTTGAGATTTGTCACTTTGGTCTCGATTTCTTCCTTTTGTGTCAGCAGAAGAACGGACGGTGGTGTGAGGAACCTCTGCTGGTGGGCTTTTAGGTCTCTGTGATCGGTGATGACACTCAGCATTTAGGACATCCCTAGTTTTAAAGGACCTGGACTGGCATCTACTTCCTGTGTCTCTGTGAGACCTGTTAATCTCAGAGACACGACAGTGCTCCCTGGAATCACTTCTGTGTCTTCGGTCTGTTGACTCTTTCTGACCTTCTCTGTGCTTGGACTGTTTGTGATGAGCTGAAGATGTGCTGTCAGATTTCTCAACCGAGTGCTCACTCTGCCTGTCCGGGACTTTACTTTTTGAAGGATGATGAGAGGACAGTTTGGAAACTTTTATCTCAATGCCAGAGTCCCCGGGCTGGATGGGGGCATCGTTGCATTCTGTCCTGGACAACTGAGAAGGATTCCTTGGAGAAATGGTTGTACCAGGAGGTGGAGCAGAACTGGACAACAGAGGAGGACATTGTGTAGAATTTGGTGGTGGAGGAGATGGAGTAGAACTGGACAGCAGAGGAGGACATTGTGTAGAAGTTGGTGGTGGAGGAGGTGGAGGAGGAGAACTCAACAATGGTGGAGGAGGTTGCACTGAACATGATGGTGGTAGAAGAAGTATAGAACTTGAAAGTGATGGAGGAAGTGATCTCCTGCATGCAGAGGTGCAACTAGTAGAACTATTTATCCGAGAATGATGAGCGTGGCGAATTTTCTGTGACCTGTAGAAAAGTTTTACCAACTGGTTACTTTGTTACAGCACTCAAGCAGAAAATACAACATAAAGATTTCCACAGTTAATTTGTATTAAAATCAAAAATAACTGAATAAAATGATGCACGTACAGAAAAGGACCAAAAACATGATGAACCGATCCGTAGGAGGTGATGCAGACACATGTGGTTCTACTCTGTGCTTCATGTTTTGTGTCAGTTCTTCTGCGCATGCAGAGTGTGAGCCTGCGTGCACGCCCATACACAAACACAGTGGCCTCTGTAATGTGTCTCCAGCACCCCCTGCAGGCTAATTCTGGTTATGTAAAAACTTACTGCTGGTTCAGTCGTTGAATCTCTGCGTCTTTCCGCGTCACTTCCTGTCGAGCAGTTTGTAAAAGAGCAGAGATGTTCTTCTTAAGGCGATGGTTCTCCGTGTTCAGCCCCGTGTTCTACAAACAAGAAAAAAAGCAAAGCGTGTCGGCGCTTCCTGTTGTCGTGGTTCATGACGGTACCTTTGCTCCCTGCAGTGTTAAAGTGCATGTTTTAGTGAGGTACAAGTCAAAATATTTCTTTTGTCTGTTCCAGGTTTCTGCTCACATTAGGACTAATAAGAACTTCCACAGTCTGTAGATTTTAAGTTCACTGCAAAGCAGAGAGTACGGTAACAACCACGACTGTCTGTCTGTCCACAGTGATACCTTCAAAAGACAAAGACCAGGTGGACAAACTCTGTGGTCCATCCTTGCACAACAAATGTGGGTTTCTGAAATACAGGCTTATTCCAGTTAAAGGTCACCTGGAGACCTGAAGCCTATCCCAGCAGGTGAAAGGCAGCTTCACCCTGGAAAGGCCTCCCATCCGTGACACGGCCAGATTTTAGAAATCTCTTACAAAAATATTTAAAATCCATTCAGACGACATTACTCTAAAATGCACGAACAATCTGTCTGATCCCAACCAAGTGGGCCCATCTTCCACAGCACAAGCCGGGAGTACCAAAGTACCAGCCATCCAGAAATTACTTCCTGAGCAGTCACTACTATTTAGTGCTGAACAATCCAGTTCACCAAAAGAGAAGTACTCCAGAGGACCTAACAAAAAACAGACAAAAAAGCTACTCTTCAAATAAATGAACAATGTGATCATTTAAAGTCCTCTCCGGGAACCATCACCTTATCGTGGCCCCGATGACCCTGTGAGGGACCAGACTAAGAAGAGTTCTCAATGTCAACATGAAAAAATGAGAAAGAGGAAACATGACCCGGCCTCGCTGCGGGGGAAGGAGCCGAGCCTTGTGTGGGAGGTGGAGCAATACCAGTTAGATCTGGTGGGCCTCACCTCCACGCACATCCTCGACTCAGGAACTACTCTCCCTGATAGGAGTTGGACCTTATTCTTCTCTGGAGTTGCCCAGGGTGTGAGGTGCCGGGCGGGTGTGGGGATGCTCATGAGTCCCCGGCTGAGCACCACTACATTGGCGTTCACCCCGGTAGATGAGAGGGTCGCCTCCCTGTGCCTTCGGGTGGCTTGGGGGGCTCTGACCGTAGCTTGTGTGTGTGCACTGAAAAGCAGTTAGGAGTATTGGCAGCTTCTCTCCCCCTGCCATCCCCTCATTACCCCATCCCCGTAGAAACGGTGCCTGCTCCCAGACCACCAATAACCAGTAAAAATCTATTTAAGCATAAAAACCCAGACAGAGCTTTAATTCGTTTGAAAGCTTGACTCTTAGTCTTGTCCATCCAAATTGGAAGTCCCAAAAACCAGTTTATTTGTTATTATCTATCGTCCACCTGGTTGTTACTGTGAGTTTCTCTGTGAATTTTCAGACCTTTTGTCTGACTTAGTGCTTAGCTCAGATAAGATAATTATAGTGGACGATTTTAACATCCACACAGATGCTGAGAATGACAGCCTCAACACTGCATTTAATCTATTGTTAGACTCAGTTGGCTTTGCTCAAAATGTAAATGAGTCCACCCACCACTTTAATCATATCTTAGATCTTGTTCTGACTTATGGTATGGAAATTGAAGACTTAACAGTATTCCCTGAAAACTCCCTTCTGTCTGATCATTTCTTAATAACATTTACATTTACTCTGATGGACTACCCAGTAGTGGGGAATAAGTTTCATTACACTAGAAGTCTTTCAGAAAGCGCTGTAACTAGGTTTAAGGATATGATTCCTTCTTTATGTTCTCTAATGCCATATACCAACACAGGGCAGAGTAGCTACCTAAACTCTGTAAGTGAGATAGAGTATCTCGTCAGTAGTTTTACATCCTCATTGAAGACAACTTTGGATGCTGTAGCTCCTCTGAAAAAGAGAGCTTTAAATCAGAAGTGCCTGACTCCGTGGTATAACTCACAAACTCGCAGCTTAAAGCAGATAACCCGTAAGTTGGAGAGGAAATGGCGTCTCATTAATTTAGAAGATCTTCACTTAGCCTGGAAAAAGAGTCTGTTGCTCTATAAAAAAGCCCTCCGTAAAGCTAGGACATCTTACTACTCATCACTAATTGAAGAAAATAAGAACAACCCCAGGTTTCTTTTCAGCACTGTAGCCAGGCTGACAAAGAGTCAGAGCTCTATTGAGCCGAGTATTCCTTTAACTTTAGCTAGTAACGACTTCATGACTTTCTTTGCTAATAAAATTTTAACTATTAGAGAAAAATTACTCATAACCATCCCAAAGACGTATCGTTATCTTTGGCTGCTTTCAGTGATGCCGGTATTTGGTTAGACTCTTTCTCTCCGATTGTTCTGTCTGAGTTATTTTCATTAGTTACTTCATCCAAACCATCAACATGTCTATTAGACCCCATTCCTACCAGGCTGCTCAATGAAGCCCTACCATTATTTAATGCTTCGATCTTAAATATGATCAATCTATCTTTATTAGTTGGCTATGTACCACAGGCTTTTAAGGTGGCAGTAATTAAACCATTACTTAAAAAGCCATCACTTGACCCAGCTATCTTAGCTAATTATAGGCCAATCTCCAACCTTCCTTTTCTCTCAAAAATTCTTGAAAGGGTAGTTGTAAAACAGCTAAGTGATCATCTGCAGAGGAATGGTCTATTTGAAGAGTTTCAGTCAGGTTTTAGAATTCATCATAGTACAGAAACAGCATTAGTGAAGGTTACAAATGATCTTCTTATGGCCTCAGACAGTGGACTCATCTCTGTGCTTGTTCTGTTAGACCTCAGTGCTGCTTTTGATACTGTTGACCATAAAATTTTATTACAGAGATTAGAGCATGCCATAGGTATTAAAGGCACTGCGCTGCGGTGGTTTGAATCATATTTATCTAAAAGATTACAATTTGTTCATGTAAATGGGGAATCTTCTTCACAGACTAAGGTTAATTATGGAGTTCCACAAGGTTCTGTGCTAGGACCAATTTTATTCACTTTATACATGCTTCCCTTAAGCAGTATTATTAGACGGCATTGCTTAAATTTTCATTGTTACGCAGATGATACCCAGCTTTATCTATCCATGAAGCCAGAGGACACACACCAATTAGCTAAACTGCAGGATTGTCTTACAGACATAAAGACATGGATGACCTCTATTTTCCTGCTTTTAAACTCAGATAAAACTGAAGTTATTGTACTTGGCCCCACAAATCTTAGAAACATGGTGTCTAACCAGATCCTTACTCTGGATGGCATTACCCTGACCTCTAGTAATACTGTGAGAAATCTTGGAGTCATTTTTGATCAGGATATGTCATTCAAAGCGCATATTAAACAAATATGTAGGACTGCTTTTTTGCATTTACGCAATATCTCTAAAATTAGAAAGGTCTTGTCTCAGAGTGATGCTGAAAAACTAATTCATGCATTTATTTCCTCTAGGCTGGACTATTGTAATTCATTATTATCAGGTTGGCCTAAAAGTTCCCTGAAAAGCCTTCAGTTAATTCAAAATGCTGCAGCTAGAGTACTAACGGGGACTAGAAGGAGAGAGCATATCTCACCCATATTGGCCTCTCTTCATTGGCTTCCTGTTAATTCTAGAATAGAATTTAAAATTCTTCTTCTTACTTATAAGGTTTTGAATAATCAGGTCCCATCTTATCTTAGGGACCTCATAGTACCATATCACCCCAATAGAGCGCTTCGCTCTCAGACTGCAGGCTTACTTGTAGTTCCTAGGGTTTGTAAGAGTAGAATGGGAGGCAGAGCCTTCAGCTTTCAGGCTCCTCTCCTGTGGAACCAGCTCCCAATTCAGATCAGGGAGACAGACACCCTCTCTACTTTTAAGATTAGGCTTAAAACTTTCCTTTTTGCTAAAGCTTATAGTTAGGGCTGGATCAGGTGACCCTGAACCATCCCTTAGTTATGCTGCTATAGACTTAGACTGCTGGGGGGTTCCCATGATGCACTGAGTGTTTCTTTCTCTTTTTGCTCTGTATGCACCACTCTGCATTTAATCATTAGTGATTGATCTCTGCTCTCTTCCACAGCGTGTCTTTTTCCTGATTCTGTCCCTCAGCCCCAACCAGTCCCAGCAGAAGACTGCCCCTCCCTGAGCCTGGTTCTGCTGGAGGTTTCTTCCTGTTAAAAGGGAGTTTTTCCTTCCCACTGTCGCCAAGTGCTTGCTCACAGGGGGTCGTTTTGACCACTGGGGTTTTTACGGAATTATTGTATGGCCTTGCCTTACAATATAAAGCTGTTTGTTGTGATTTGGCGCTATATAAATAAAATTGACTGATTGATTGAGTATTCGGCCTTCTTGGAGTCCCTGAATAGAGTCATGTATGGCACATTGTTGGGGGACTCCAATGTTCTGCTGGAAGACTTCAATGCACATGTGGTCAATGACAAAGACACCTGGAGAGGAGTGATTGGGCAGAACGGCCTCTGCGATCTAAACTCGACTTCTGTGCTGGTCACGGACTGCCCATAACGAACATCATATTCGAACATAAGGATGCTCATAAGTGTACATGGTACCAGAGCACCCTAGACCAGAGATTGATGATTGATTGTGTGATCGTGTCATTTGATCTGAGGCCACACTTGGATGAAGAGAGTGGCAGAGCTGTCAACTGATCATCATCTGGTGGTGAGTTGCATGAAAGCTGAAGGCTCTGCCTCCCATTCTACTCTTACAAACCCTAGGAACTACAAGTAAGCCTGCAGTCTGAGAGCGAAGCGCTCTATTGGGGTGATATGGTACTATGAGGTCCCTAAGATAAGATGGGTCCTGATTATTCAAAAACCTTGTAAGTAAGAAGAAGAATTTTAAATTCTATTCTAGAATTAACAGGAAGCCAATGAAGAGAGGCCAATATGGGTGAGATATGCTCTCTCCTTCTAGTCCCCGTTAGAACTCTAGCTGCAGCATTTTGAATTAACTGAAGGCTTTTCAGGGAACTTTTAGGACAACCTGATAATAATGAATTACAATAGTCCAGCCTAGAGGAAATAAATGCATGAATTAGTTTTTCAGCATCACTCTGAGACAAGACCTTCCTAATTTTAGAGATATTGCGGAAATGCAAAAAAAAGCAGTCCTACATATTTGTTTAATATGCGCTTTGAATGACAAGTAATAATGGTTAATTACTGCCACCTTAAAAGCCTGTGGTACATAGCCAATTAATAAAGATAGATTGATCATATTTAAGATCGAAGCATTAAATAATGGTAGGGCTTCCTTGAGCAGCCTGGTAGGAATGGGGTCTAATAGACATGTTGATGGTTTGGAGGAAGTAACTAATGGAAATAACTCAGACAGAACAATCGGAGAGAAAGAGTCTAACCAAATACCGGCATCACTGAAAGCAGCCAAAGAGAACGATATGTCTTTGGGATGGTTATGAGTAATTTTTCTCTAACAGTTAAAATTTTATTAGCAAAGAAAGTCATGAAGTCATTACTAGTTAAAGTTAAAGGAATACTCGGCTCAATAGAGCTCTGACTCTTTGTCAGCCTGGCTACAGTGCTGAAAAGAAACCTGGGGTTGTTCTTATTTTCTTCAATTAGTGATGAGTAGTAAGATGTCCTAGCTTTACGGAGGGCTATTTTATAGAGCAACAGACTCTTTTTCCAGGCTAAGTGAAGATCTTCTAAATTAGTGAAATGCCATTTCCTCTCCAACGTACGGGTTATCTGCTTTAAGCTGCGAGTTTGTGAGTTATACCACGGAGTCAGGCACTTCTGATTTAAGGCTCTCTTTTTCAGAGGAGCTACAGCATCCAAAGTTGTCCTCAATGAGGATATAAAACTATTGACGAGATAATCTTTCTCACTCACAGAGTTTAGGTAGCTACTCTGCACTGTGTTGGTATATGGCATTGGAGAACATAAAGAAGGAATCATATCCTTAAACCTAGTTACAGCGCTTTCTGAAAGACTTCTACTATAAAGAAACTTATTCCCCACTGCTGGGTAGTCCATCAGAGTAAATGTAAATGTTATTAAGAAATGATCAGACAGAAGGGGGTTTTCAGGGAATACTGTTAAGTCTTCAATTTCCATACCATAAGTCAAAACAAGATCTAAGGTATGATTAAAGTGGTGGGTGGACTCATTTACATTTTGAGCAAAGCCAATCGAGTCTAACAATAGATTAAATGCAGTGTTGAGGCTGTCATTCTCAGCATCTGTGTGGATGTTAAAATCTGAGCTAAGCACTAAGTCAGACAAAAGGTCCGAAAATTCATAGAGAAACGACCAGGTGGACGATAGATAACAACAAATAAAACTGTTTTTTGAGACTTCCAATTTGGATGGACAAGACTAAGAGTCAAGCTTTCAAATGAATTAAAGCTCTGTCTGGGTTTTTGATTAATTAATAAGCTGGAGTGGAAGATTGCTGCTAATCCTCCGCCCCGTCCCGTGCTACGAGCATTCTGACAGTTAGTGTGACTCGGGGGTGTTGACTCATTTAAACTAACATATTCATCCTGCTGTAACCAGGTTTCTGTAAGGCAGAATAAATCAATATGTTGATCAATTATTATATCATTTACTAACAGGGACTTAGAAGAGAGAGACCTAATGTTTAATAGACCACATTTAACTGTTTTAGTCTGTGGTGCAGTTGAAGGTGCTATATTATTTTTTCTTTTTGAATTTTTATGCTTAAATAGATTTTTGCTGGTTATTGGTGGTCTGGGAGCAGGCACCATCTCTACGGGGACGGGGTAATGAGGGGATGGCAGGGGGAGAGAAGCTGCAGAGAGGTGTGTAAGACTACAACTCTGCTTCCTGGTCCCAACCCTGGATAGTCACGGTTTGGAGGATTTAAGAAAATTGGCCAGATTTCTAGAAATGAGAGCTGCTCCATCCAAAGTGCGATGGATGCCGTCTCTCCTAACAAGACCAGGTTTTCCCCAGAAGCTTTGCCAATTATCTAGGAAGCCCACCTCATTTTTTGGACACCACTCAGACAGCCAGCAATTCAAGGAGAACATGCGGCTAAACATGTCACTCCCGGTCCGATTGGGGAGGGGCCCAGAGAAAACTACAGAGTCCGACATTGTTTAACAAGGTTAACCATAGAGTGCCATATTGTTGTATTTCTTCATAACTGATGTAAATAAAGTCCAAGACATATTCAGTGACTTTGAAATGTTCATGTATCCATCCCCTGACTTGTCTGAAGAAAACTGGCAGTAAAACTGATTATTTACAGGTATTATACCAGAGGGGCTGATTACTTATACACCCCATCATCTTGGCTTTTATATTTTTAATTAATTTATATCAAGTTGTAGAGATTTGCTTTCAGTTTGAGTTAAGGAAGATAATTTTAGAAATTTTTATGTTGACAAGCCTGATTTATTTTTAGATTTGAAATGACAAAATAAATAAAAATGTGTGAAATACCAAGGGGCTGAATACTTTTGCAAGGCACTGTATGTGATAAATCCTCAAATATGTATAGGTTCTAATGGTTTTTACCCCTCGCTATCACCACTAAAGTTCCCTTGAGCAAGGCACACTGGCCGACATGCTGAATCCTGGTGTGGAGACATTTAACTGTTAAAACGATGTTATAAATCAACATTTCAGTCACTGACCAACAGGTGCACAATACTTTATGATCAACAAAGGAGAAACATGATGAAAATGATTTCAACAGCCAAAAAAAGAAAAAAAAATTTTTTTAAATCGAAATCGCAGACCTGCAACTTCATCTGCTCCAGTCGCCTGTGCAACTCCTTTATTTGATTTTGAGCTGCCTGGAATCTGGTCTTCAACTGAAAACAAACAAGAAAATAAGGGTGCATTGGAATTGCAAAATGTCCAACCAACAACAATGACAACAACTCCATAAAATAATAATAATAATAATAAAAATTCATGAATTAACTCATTCGCAGAACAGGAATGATCAAACACACAGCTAACTTGTGACATTTGCTCTGATTTTACATTAACAAAAAAAAGAATTCAAACAGTAAAAACAGGGAACATTTGGTTCTAGTCCTGAATGAAAACAAGGTGACCAATGTTTAAATAATTTAAAATAAAATAGTTAATTCTTCTATTATATTGCAATATGAACAGTACCAGTATAAAAATATAACGCAATGCTAAAGTACCCTCAGCTGTATGAGCATAAAAATATGAAATAGAATGGGACCCTTTGACCTCTTGAAATAGGTCAAGGTTAACCATCCTTGAACTTGTCCAAAGTCTGTGTCCCAAGAATGTTCCCTGTGATTTTGAAGAACCAGTAATAGGACTGGACTTATGCTGAGCACAGACAGACAGACGGACAGGCGCAAGGCCTTCGCAATACCTGATGGCCATATTTTGGCCTTGGGCAAACGCGCACACACGCACACACACACACACACACACACACACACACACACACACACACACACACACACACACACACACACACACACACACCTTCAACCACTTAACACAACAATTAAGGGTTGTGGGGGGCTGGAGCCAATCCCAGCAGTCATAGAGTGTGAGGTGGGTTCACCCTGGACAGGATGCCAGTCTGTCACAGGGCCACAAGCAAACAAACAAACACATTCACACCCACTCACAAACCTACAGACAATTTAATACGATAATATATAGAGACTTTTATTGTCATTATACATACATACATCGAAACTTGTCCTCTGCATGTAACCATCCTAAATAAAATTAGACACAATCCAACCACTAGCAGCAGTGTGCAGCCACAGCTCGGCGCCCAGGGACCAACTCCAGATGTAGAGACACTGCCTTGGTCAGGTGCAGAGAAAGGAGCAGACCCTAAATAAGCAGGTTTTTTTTTTATTATTATTGTGTGAGGAAACCCACGCAGACACGGGGAGGACATGCAAACTCCACACAGAAAGGGTGGGAAGTGATCCTTCCAACCTTCTTGCTGTGGGGCATCAGTACGAACCACTAAGTCACCGTGCCGCCAATAGCAAAAGTGCTGCTAAAAATAGAATTTGTCAGCAACAGGGAAAAGTAAGAAAAAAGAAAGAAAAAGTATTTCTGAGAGATTCTTTGAACCCTGATGTGTGTCAAGCCTGCAGCTGTTTGCTTTTAATGGGCTCCGTTCATGGAAATGCACAGATTATCCCCCCCCCCACACACACACACACTTTGATGTGAGTGACTCTTTCCGTTCTTGAACCCTGATGTGTGAAGCCTACGTCAGCCTGCCTTGAATGAAGTACACGGCGTATAGGACAGTCTACAGGTGGCAGAGGCTGTCTGCTTGTAACAGGCTCTGTCCACATCAAAGTACAGATGCACCCTCCTCCCCCCAACTTTATTTTTGAGATTTAAGCAGTAAGCACCTTAAAAACAATTTGAGTGATAATTAATGTGTCTCACACTATTATATACATTTTACAATTAATCTGCAGTTCATACATGTGCTGAACTGTGTGTGTGGCTTTTTTTTTGGGGGGGGGGGTGATCCGTAGACATCAAAGATGATCTACTTTTAAACTTTTAATGATGCAACCTGAAGTTTGTCTGATTGCTGTGGCGTCTCTGAACACAGCTGTCAAAGATCACATGACAGAATGTTTTCAGACGTTCAGTTCAGGGATAATCACAGAGCAGCTCAGCAGCCAACTGTCCAATTACTTCTGAGCCCAGAGAATTGTGTCTGCATCCATCAATCTGACACCTGTCAGTCAATCTGAATGTCAAGAATCTCAAGTTCAGGCTGACATCTCAAAGTCACTGTCTAATTACATATGGACCAAACACCATAACTCCTGCAAATTGTTAAAAAAAAAGAGAAAACTACAAAACAGCTGATTGGTGGAGAACTAGTGGGTTTATGTTGGGGGGGGGGGCACACGTGTGAACAGACCTCGGTGTAAGACGACTCTCTGCTCTGCTGTTCTTCTGTGACGATTTCTTCGTACAGATTCATGGACTCCCTCAGCTCAGAGTGCGGAGACGACTTCTCTGTAAGACATCAAAGGAAGATTAAAGGCTCAAAGACACCGCAAGGCCGAACAAGCAGATCCAGACTTCACCAGAACTAAAGTCCCAACATCCTGTAAAGAAACCATCTTCACCTGCAACATCCAGGTCTGCATAGATGTCCACCGAATCTTCATCATGAGCAGGACTCAACACTGTGTGTGTTAAAAATATGACACCAGAATTAATAAGACGACTGCAAACCAAAAACTGTCTGAAGTCACTCAGACATTAAAAACTGCTTCTGTAAAGCCGATAACAGCAGATTTTAACCAGACTTCCTCCCCACTCCATTGTGCACCAAACCTGGCACACACATGTTGGGAAGCCCAGCGAGGTCATCTAAAGGACAGGTAAAGGTCAAGGTCATTAGAATTTCTGATTTTCAACCTGACTTGGACCAAACATGTCGCACAGATGCTGGTGGATTGTTATTGTCCCAGCAAAATCAACCAAAAGTCAATCACCTGAGTGAAGGTCAAAGGCAATGAATTGTGTTACATTGACCAGAAAAGTTTCTCCTAAACAAAGTGACTGCATCCTTATTGATGCTACAACATCCCACCTGTGTCAAAGACCCACAGTCTGACTCAGATGGTGGCAGACAACCATCTCCTCAGCTGGACAATGCATTCTGAGGCCAGGTGAGACACAAAGTCTCTCCACTGGCTTTTCTGTCAAGAACAACATCTGAATCACACACAGTCAGACAGCCCCCCTCAGTAACCCCAACAAAACAACATCTGAATCACACACAGTCAGACAGCCCCCCTCAGTAACCCCATCAAAACAACATCTGAATCACACACAGTCAGACAGCCCCCCTCAGTAACCCCATCAAAACAACACCTGAATCACACACAGTCAGACAGCCCCCCTCAGTAACCCCATCAAAACAACATCTGAATCACACACAGTCAGACAGCCCCCCTCAGTAACCCCATCAAAACAACATCTGAATCACACACAGTCAGACAGCCCCCCTCAGTAACCCCAACAAAACAACATCTGAATCACACACAGTCAGACAGCCCCCCTCAGTAACTCCATCAAAACAACATCTGAATCACACACAGTCAGACAGCCCCCCTCAGTAACCCCAACAAAACAACATCTGAATCACACACAGTCAGACAGCCCCCCTCAGTAACCCCATCAAAACAACATCTGAATCACACACAGTCAGACAGCCCCCTCAGTAACCCCAACAAAACAACATCTGAATCACACACAGTCAGACAGCCCCCCTCAGTAACCCCATCAAAACAACATCTGAATCACACACAGTCAGACAGCCCCCCTCAGTAACCCCATCAAAACAACATCTGAATCACACACAGTCAGACAGCCCCCCTCAGTAACCCCATCAAAACAACATCTGAATCACACACAGCCAGACAGCCCCCCTCAGTAACCCCATCAAAACAACATCTGAATCACACACAGTCAGACAGCCCCCCTCAGTAACCCCATCAAAACAACATCTGAATCACACACAGTCAGACAGCCCCCCTCAGTAACCCCATCAAAACAACATCTGAATCACACACAGTCAGACAGCCCCCCTCAGTAACCCCATCAAAACAACATCTGAATCACACACAGTCAGACAGCCCCCCTCAGTAACCCCAACAAAACAACATCTGAATCACACACAGTCAGACAGCCCCCCTCAGTAACCCCATCAAAACAACATCTGAATCACACACAGTCAGACAGCCCCCCTCAGTAACCCCATCAAAACAACATCTGAATCACACACAGTCCAGACAGCCCCCCTCAGTAACCCCATCAAAACAACATCTGAATCACACACAGTCAGACAGCCCCCCTCAGTAACCCCATCAAAACAACATCTGAATCACACACAGTCAGACAGCCCCCTCAGTAACCCCATCAAAACAACATCTGAATCACACACAGTCAGACAGCCCCCCTCAGTAACCCCAACAAAACAACATCTGAATCACACACAGTCAGACAGCCCCCCTCAGTAACTCCATCAAAACAACATCTGAATCACACACAGTCAGACAGCCCCCCTCAGTAACCCCAACAAAACAACATCTGAATCACACACAGTCAGACAGCCCCCCTCAGTAACCCCATCAAAACAACATCTGAATCACACACAGTCAGACAGCCCCCCTCAGTAACCCCATCAAAACAACATCTGAATCACACACAGTCAGACAGCCCCCCTCAGTAACCCCAACAAAACAACATCTGAATCACACACAGTCAGACAGCCCCCCTCAGTAACCCCATCAAAACAACATCTGAATCACACACAGTCAGACAGCCCCCCTCAGTAACCCCATCAAAACAACATCTGAATCACACACAGTCAGACAGCCCCCCTCAGTAACCCCATCAAAACAACATCTGAATCACACACAGTCAGACAGCCCCCCTCAGTAACCCCAACAAAACAACATCTGAATCACACACAGTCAGACAGCCCCCCTCAGTAACCCAATCAAAACAACATCTGAATCACACACAGTCAGACAGCCCCCCTCAGTAACCCCATCAAAACAACATCTGAATCACACACAGTCAGACAGCCCCCCTCAGTAACCCCATCAAAACAACATCTGAATCACACACAGTCAGACAGCCCCCCTCAGTAACCCCATCAAAACAACATCTGAATCACACACCTCCAGACAGCCCCCCTCAGTAACCCCATCAAAACAACATCTGAATCACACACCTCCAGACAGCCCCCCTCAGTAACCCCATCAAAACAACATCTGAATCACACACAGTCAGACAGCCCCCCTCAGTAACCCCATCAAAACAACATCTGAATCACACACAGTCAGACAGCCCCCCTCAGTAACCCCATCAAAACAACATCTGAATCACACACAGTCAGACAGCCCCCCTCAGTAACCCCATCAAAACAACATCTGAATCACACACCTCCAGACAGCCCCCCTCAGTAACCCCATCAAAACAACATCTGAATCACACACCTCCAGACAGCCCCCCTCAGTAACCCCATCAAAACAACATCTGAATCACACACAGTCAGACAGCCCCCCTCAGTAACCCCATCAAAACAACATCTGAATCACACACAGTCAGACAGCCCCCCTCAGTAACCCCATCAAAACAACATCTGAATCACACACAGTCAGACAGCCCCCCTCAGTAACCCCATCAAAACAACATCTGAATCACACACCTCCAGACAGCCCCCCTCAGTAACCCCATCAAAACAACATCTGAATCACACACAGTCAGACAGCCCCCCTCAGTAACCCCATCAAAACAACATCTGAATCACACACAGTCAGACAGCCCCCCTCAGTAACCCCATCAAAACAACATCTGAATCACACACAGTCAGACAGCCCCCCTCAGTAACCCCATCAAAACAACATCTGAATCACACACATCCAGACAGCCCCCCTCAGTAACCCCATCAAAACAACATCTGAATCACACACAGTCAGACAGCCCCCCTCAGTAACCCCATCAAAACAACATCTGAATCACACACCGTCAGACAGCCCCCCTCAGTAACCCCATCAAAACAACATCTGAATCACACACAGTCAGACAGCCCCCCTCAGTAACCCCATCAAAACAACATCTGAATCACACACAGTCAGACAGCCCCCCTCAGTAACCCCATCAAAACAACATCTGAATCACACACCTCCAGACAGCCCCCCTCAGTAACCCCATCAAACAACATCTGAATCACACACAGTCAGACAGCCCCCCTCAGTAACCCCATCAAAACAACATCTGAATCACACACAGTCAGACAGCCCCCCTCAGTAACCCCATCAAAACAACATCTGAATCACACACAGTCAGACAGCCCCCCTCAGTAACCCCATCAAAACAACATCTGAATCACACACAGTCAGACAGCCCCCCTCAGTAACCCCATCAAAACAACATCTGAATCACACACAGTCAGACAGCCCCCCTCAGTAACCCCATCAAAACAACATCTGAATCACACACAGTCAGACAGCCCCCCTCAGTAACCCCATCAAAACAACATCTGAATCACACACAGTCAGACAGCCCCCCTCAGTAACCCCATCAAAACAACATCTGAATCACACACCTCCAGACAGCCCCCCTCAGTAACTCCCATCAAAACAACATCTGAATCACACACCTCCAGACAGCCCCCCTCAGTAACCCCATCAAAACAACATCTGAATCACACACAGTCAGACAGCCCCCCTCAGTAACCCCATCAAAACAACATCTGAATCACACACAGTCAGACAGCCCCCCCTCAGTAACCCCAACAAAACAACATCTGAATCACACACAGTCAGACAGCCCCCCTCAGTAACCCCATCAAAACAACATCTGAATCACACACCGTCCAGACAGCCCCCCTCAGTAACCCCATCAAAACAACATCTGAATCACACACAGTCAGACAGCCCCCCTCAGTAACCCCATCAAAACAACATCTGAATCACACACAGTCCAGACAGCCCCCCCTCAGTAACCCCAATCAAAACAACATCTGAATCACACACAGTCAGACAGCCCCCCTCAGTAACCCCATCAAAACAACATCTGAATCACACACAGTCCAGACAGCCCCCCTCAGTAACCCCATCAAAACAACATCTGAATCACACACAGTCAGACAGCCCCCCTCAGTAACCCCATCAAAACAACATCTGAATCACACACAGTCAGACAGCCCCCCTCAGTAACCCCATCAAAACAACATCTGAATCACACACAGTCAGACAGCCCCCCTCAGTAACCCCATCAAAACAACATCTGAATCACACACAGTCAGACAGCCCCCCTCAGTAACCCCATCAAAACAACATCTGAATCACACACAGTCAGACAGCCCCCCTCAGTAACCCCATCAAAACAACATCTGAATCACACACAGTCAGACAGCCCCCCTCAGTAACCCCATCAAAACAACATCTGAATCACACACAGTCAGACAGCCCCCCTCAGTAACCCCATCAAAACAACATCTGAATCACACACAGTCAGACAGCCCCCCTCAGTAACCCCATCAAAACAACATCTGAATCACACACAGTCAGACAGCCCCCCTCAGTAACCCCATCAAAACAACATCTGAATCACACACAGTCAGACAGCCCCCCTCAGTAACCCCATCAAAACAACATCTGAATCACACACAGTCAGACAGCCCCCCTCAGTAACCCCATCAAAACAACATCTGAATCACACACAGTCAGACAGCCCCCTCAGTAACCCCACCAAACAACATCTGAATCACACACAGTCAGACAGCCCCCCTCAGTAACCCCATCAAAACAACATCTGAATCACACACCTCCAGACAGCCCCCTCAGTAACCCCATCAAAACAACATCTGAATCACACACAGTCAGACAGCCCCCTCAGTAACCCCACAAAACAACATCTGAATCACACACCTCCAGACAGCCCCCCTCAGTAACCCCATCAAAACAACATCTGAATCACCACACGTCAGACAGCCCCCCCTCAGTAACCCATCAAACAACATCTGAATCACACACAGTCAGACAGCCCCCCTCAGTAACCCCATTCAAAACAACATCTGAATCACACCAGTCAGACAGCCCCCCCTCAGTAACCCCATCAAAACAACATCTGAATCACACACCGTCAGGACAGCCCCCCTCAGTAACCCCATCAAAACAACATCTGAATCACACACTCCAGACAGCCCCCCTCAGTAACCCCATCAAAACAACATCTGAATCAGACCACCAGACAGCTCCCCTCAGTAACCCCCACCAAAACAACATCTGAATCAGACCACCAGACAGCTCCCCTCAGTAAACCCCACCAAAACAACATCCGACTCACAGACCACCAGACAGACCCCCTCAGTAACTCCCATCAAAACATCTGAGTCAGACCACCAGACAGTTCCCCTCAGTAACCCCACCAAAACAACATCCGACTCACAGACCACCAGAAAGCTCCCCTCAGTAACTCCTATCAAAACAACATCTGAGTCAGATCACCAGAAAGCTCCCCTCAGTAACCCCCACTAAATCAACATCCGAATCACAGACCACCAGACAGCCCCCCTCAGTAACCCCCACTAAATCAACATCCGAATCACAGACCACCAGACAGCCCCCCTCAGTAACTCCCGTCAAAACAACATCTGAATCAGACCACCAGACAGCTCCCCTCAGTAACCCCCACCAAAACAACATCCGAATCACAGACCACCACACAGACCCCTCAGTAACTGCTGTCAGGTAAGACTTGAAGGAATAATTGAACTTTGAATTGAACTTGTGCAGTCTATTGCCCTCACAATGATTCCTTCACCTCTGATCAAGAAGTCAGACTACTTTATTGTCATCAGGAGACTCACAACCATGAGGCTGACTGCTGCCAGTTTCCTCCATCCTTGAAAAAGATCTTTGTGGCCCAGTTTAACACAGGAAGTACCTGAAAACAGGAACAAGAGAATGTTTTCACGTTTTCATGTTTCAAGCAACACACAGCAGAGTAACAGACAGCATTTACAGACAGCTTCTTATTTTGTCTGATATTTTGTATGTTTATTTACAGATTTTGTTATGTGAAGTTATTCAGTGTATTTATTTAGATGTTTAATGTACTGATTTACAGATTTTGTTATTTCAAGTTATTCAGTGTCTTTATTTAAAGACGTTGTTGTTTAACGTGTTTATTTACATGTTACGTTATTCAGTGTTTATTTCCTGAAGTTATTCAGTGTTTATTTCCTGAGTTTGTTGTCTGTGTTTACTTACTTTGTTGTTGTTTGTTGTGTTTATTTCCAGGTTTTGTGGTTGTTTACTGTATTTACTAACTGACTCTGTGGTTGTTTACTTACTTTGTTGTTGTTTAGTGTGTTTAATTAGAGACTTTGTTATTTTAAGTTATTCAGTGTGTTTATTTACAGATATTATTATCACCAACCATATTATTATCAACCATCCCTTAGTTATGCTGCTATAGACGTAGACTGCTGGGGGGTTCCCATGATGCACTGTTTCTTTCTCTTTTTGCTCTGTATGCACCACTCTGCATTTAATCATTAGTGACTGATCTCTGCTCCCCTCCACAGCATGTCTTTTTCCTGGTTCTCTCCCTCAGCCCCAACCAGTCCCAGCAGAAGACTGGCCCTCCCTGAGCCTGGTTCTGCTGGAGGTTTCTTCCTGTTAAAAGGGAGTTTTTCCTTCCCACTGTAGCCAAGTGCTTGCTCACAGGGGGTCGTTTTGACCGTTGGGGTTTTACATAATTATTGTATGGCCTTGCCTTACAATATAAAGCGCCTTGGGGCAACTGTTTGTTGTGATTTGGCGCTATATAAAAAAACTGATTGATTGATTGATTGATTGATTTACAGATTTTGTTATTTTAAGTTATTCAGTGTTTATTTACAGATATTATTATTTGAAGTTATTCAGTGTTTATTTACAGATGTTGTTTAGTGTTTATTTACAGATTTTGTTATTTGAAGTTATTCGGTGTTTATTTACAGATGTTGTTTAAAAAAAAATTGATTGATTGTTTAGTGTTTATTTACAGATTTTGTTATTTGAAGTTATTCAGTGTTTATTTACAGATGTTGTTTAGTGTTTATTTACAGATTTGTTATTTGAAGTTATTCAGTGTTTATTTACAGATGTTGTTTAGTGTTTATTTACAGATTTTGTTATTTGAAGTTATTCAGTGTTTATTTACAGATTTTGTTATTTGAAGTTATTCAGTGTTTATTTACAGATGTTTAGTGTTTATTTACAGATTTTGTTTAATTTTGAACGTTATTCAGTTGTTATTTACAAGATGTTTAGTGTTTATTTCCAGATTTTGTTTATTTGAAGTTATTCAGTGTTTATTTACAGATGTTGTTTAGTTTATATTTACAGATTTTGTTATTTGACGTTATTCAGTGTGTTATTTACAGATGTTGTTTAGTGTTTATTTACAGATTTTGTTATTTGATTATTTTGAAGTTATTCAGTGTTTTATTTTACAGATGTGTTTAGTGTTTATTTACAGATTTTTGTTATTTGAAGTTATTCAGTGTTTATTTACAGATGTTTAGTGTTTATTTACAGATTTTGTTATTTGAAGTTTATTCAGTGTTTATTTCACGATGTTGTTTAGTGTTTATTTACAGCTTTTGTTATTTGAAGTTATCAGTGTCTTTTATTACAGATTTTATTGACAGTTCTTCAGTGTGTATTTACAAGATGTTGTTTAGTGTTTATGTTACAGGATTTTTTTATTGAAGTTATTCAGTGTTTATTTACAGATTTTGTTATTTGAAGTTATTCAGTGTTTATTACAGATGTTTAGTGTTTATTTACAGATTTTGTTATTTGAAGTTATTCAGTGTTTATTTACAGATGTTGTTTAGTGTTTATTTACAGATTTTGTTATTTGAAGTTATTCAGTGTTTATCAGGTTGTCCTAAAAGTTCCCTAAAAAGCCTTCAGTTAATTCAAAATGCTGCAGCTAGAGTACTGACGGGGACTAGAAGGAGAGAGCATATCTCACCCATATTGGCTTAATTCTAGAATAGAATTTAAAATTCTTCTTCTTACTTATAAGGTTTTGAATAATCAGGTCCCATCTTATCTTGGGGACCTCGTAGTACCATATCACCCCAATAGAGCGCTTCGCTTTCAGACTGCAGGCTTACTTGTAGTTCCTAGGGTTTGTAAGAGTAGAATGGGAGGCAGAGCCTTCAGCTTTCAGGCTCCTCTCCTGTGGAACCAGCTCCCAATTCAGATCAGGGAGACAGACACCCTCTCTACTTTTAAGATTAGGCTTAAAACTTTCCTTTTTGCTAAAGCTTATAGTTAGGGCTGGATCAGGTGACCCTGAACCATCCCTTAGTTATGCTGCTATAGACGTAGACTGCTGGGGGGTTCCCATGATGCACTGTTTCTTTCTCTTTTTGCTCTGTATGCACCACTCTGCATTTAATCATTAGTGACTGATCTCTGCTCCCCTCCACAGCATGTCTTTTTCCTGGTTCTCTCCCTCAGCCCCAACCAGTCCCAGCAGAAGACTGGCCCTCCCTGAGCCTGGTTCTGCTGGAGGTTTCTTCCTGTTAAAAGGGAGTTTTTCCTTCCCACTGTAGCCAAGTGCTTGCTCACAGGGGGTCGTTTTGACCGTTGGGGTTTTACATAATTATTGTATGGCCTTGCCTTACAATATAAAGCGCCTTGGGGCAACTGTTTGATGTGATTTGGCGCTATATAAAAAAATTGATTGATTGATTGATTTACAGATTTTGTTATTTTAAGTTATTCAGTGTTTATTTACAGATATTATTATTTGAAGTTATTCAGTGTTTATTTACAGATGTTGTTTAGTGTTTATTTACAGATTTTGTTATTTGAAGTTATTCGGTGTTTATTTACAGATGTTGTTTAAAAAAAAAATTGATTGATTGTTTAGTGTTTATTTACAGATTTTGTTATTTGAAGTTATTCAGTGTTTATTTACAGATGTTGTTTAGTGTTTATTTACAGATTTGTTATTTGAAGTTATTCAGTGTTTATTTACAGATGTTGTTTAGTGTTTATTTACAGATTTTGTTATTTGAAGTTATTCAGTGTTTATTTACAGATTTTGTTATTTGAAGTTATTCAGTGTTTATTTACAGATGTTTAGTGTTTATTTACAAATTGTTATTTGAAGTTATTCAGTGTTTATTTACAGATGTTTAGTGTTTATTTACAGATTTTGTTATTTGAAGTTATTCAGTGTTTATTTACAGATGTTGTTTAGTGTTTATTTACAGATGTTGTTTAGTGTTTATTTACAGATTTTGTTATTTGAAGTTATTCAGTGTTTATTTACAGATGTTATTTGAAGTTATTCAGTGTTTACAGATGTTATTTGAAGTTATTCAGTGTTTATTTACAGATGTTGTTTAGTGTTTATTTACAGATTTTGTTATTTGAAGTTATTCAGTGTTTATTTACAGATTTTGTTATTTTATGTTATTCAGTGTTTATTTACAGATGTTTAGTGTTTATTTACAGATTTTGTTATTTGAAGTTATTCAGTGTTTATTTACAGATTTTGTTATTTGAAGTTATTCAGTGTTTATTTACAGATGTTGTTTAGTGTTTATTTACAGATTTTGTTATTTTATGTTATTCAGTGTTTATTTACAGATGTTGTTTAGTGTTTATTTACAGATTTTGTTATTTGAAGTTATTCAGTGTTTATTTACAGATGTTGTTTAGTGTTTATTTACAGATTGTTATTTGAAGTTATTCAGTGTTTATTTACAGATGTTGTTTAGTGTTTATTTACAGATTTTGTTATTTGAAGTTATTCAGTGTTTATTTACAGATGTTGTTTAGTGTTTATTTACAGATTTTGTTATTTGAAGTTATTCAGTGTTTATTTACAGATGTTGTTTAGTGTTTATTTACAGATTTTGTTATTTGAAGTTATTCAGTGTTTATTTACAGATGTTGTTTAGTGTTTATTTACAGATTTTGTTATTTGAAGTTATTCAGTGTTTATTTACAGATGTTGTTTAGTGTTTATTTACAGATTTTGTTATTTGAAGTTATTCAGTGTTTATTTACAGATTTTGTTATTTGAAGTTATTCAGTGTTTATTTACAGATGTTGTTTAGTGTTTATTTACAGATTTTGTTATTTGATGTTATTCAGTGTTTATTTACAGATGTTGTTTAGTGTTTATTTACAGATTTTGTTATTTGAAGTTATTCAGTGTTTATTTACAGATGTTGTTTAGTGTTTATTTACAGATTTTGTTATTTGAAGTTATTCAGTGTTTATTTACAGATGTTGTTTAGTGTTTATTTACAGATTTTGTTATTTGAAGTTATTCAGTGTTTATTTACAGATGTTGTTTAGTGTTTATTTACAGATTTTGTTATTTGAAGTTATTCAGTGTTTATTTACAGATGTTGTTTAGTGTTTATTTACAGATTTTGTTATTTGAAGTTATTCAGTGTTTATTTACAGATGTTGTTTAGTGTTTATTTACAGATTTGTTATTTGAAGTTATTCAGTGTTTATTTACAGATGTTGTTTAGTGTTTATTTACAGATTTTGTTATTTGAAGTTATTCAGTGTTTATTTACAGATGTTGTTTAGTGTTTATTTACAGATTTTGTTATTTGAAGTTATTCAGTGTTTATTTACAGATGTTGTTTAGTGTTTATTTACAGATTTTATTTGAAGTTATTCAGTGTTTATTTACAGATGTTGTTTAGTGTTTATTTACAGATTTTGTTATTTGAAGTTATTCAGTGTTTATTTACAGATGTTGTTTAGTGTTTATTTACAGATTTTGTTATTTGAAGTTATTCAGTGTTTATTTACAGATTTTGTTATTTGAAGTTATTCAGTATTTATTTCCTGGGTTTGTTGTCTTTGTTTACTTACTCTGTTGATGTTGTTTGCTGGGTTTATTTACAGACTTCGTGGTTGTTTACTGTATTTACTGACGGACTTGGTGGTTGTTTACTTACTTTGTTGATGTTTTGTTGACAGGTGATCTCGCGCCACTCGCTCGGTTTTCCCGCGGTCGCAGCGTCTCCTTCCAGGCTGATAAATTAAATGAATCCTTCCTAAAACACGTTCAGTCTTTCCGTTCTTCGGCTGCTTGTCGGTCTCTCGGTCGCCTCGGACGCTTCGCGAACGCTGAACCAAAAATTCACCCTTTAAGCGACGGAAAAAAGACAAAAATGTTCAGAGAAAAGTTCCATCTGTGCTAATCACCCTCTGACGTCATCACATCGCGACGGTGAGAAAAAATCTGCCCGACCCGGAAGGTAAAAAAACAAAACAAAAAAAATAACGGCTCTGTGGTCAGCCATCTTTCCACTCCTTTAGCGCTGTCTCATGTGGGCGTGTCCCCACATGAGACAGGAAAGAGACAAAAATGGTAAATGGACTGCATTTATATCGCGCTTTTCCATCTGTATCAGACGCTCACAGAGCTTTACAATTATGCCTCACATTCATCCCAATGTCAGGGTGCTGCCATACAAGGTGCTCACTACACACCAGGAGCAACAGGGGATTAAAGGCCTTGCCCAAGGGCCCTTAGTGATTTTGTGTGCCCTTAGTGTGTCACAGTGTGTCACAGTGTGTCACAGCGAGTCAGTATGTCTCTGTGACTCACTGGTGCGCAGTGCGGTCGTCTGGACGGGGTCTAACCGCCATGAAAACATGATATTACAGATATATCCTCATGATCATAATTCACTTGCGTTATGTAACCCATGAGAGGGCATGACCATGTATCTGTAACAGCAGCTGTATAACCAAGCCGTCACAGTATGAATAGAATAAATAGTCACCTTTGGAACAGCTCCAGATGGATTTGCTTGGCGCACACCAGCCAGAATGCAGGCGGGCTGGAATGAAAAGCGCAGGAGGAGCTCAGTCATCTTTATACTATTATTTATTCCTCCTTTTGACAAATATGTCAGAAATCATTACATAGTCAGTAACGTAATACATACATCAGTAACGTAATACAGCGACATAGTTGGCATTCATATAAAACTAGAGGCGTCCTGCATTTTTTTTACAGGCCTCCGGTGATCTCAGGGCCTCCCACGCCCCTCCTGTGCCTTTCAGTCTGGCCAGGATAACAGAAATGAAAGTGTATAACCTCAATAAGAGAGGATCAGGAACAGAAATACTGAGGACTTCAGTTTTTTATAAACACTACCCAATCTAGAGCTAGTGGATCCCCACAGGCAACATGCTAGCTTCCAATAATCCTGAGAAAGGAAAACACACACACACACACACACACACACATGCAATATAAACTCCTTTACACAACAACAAAATATATATATTATCTGTCCATGTTCAAATACTTATGGCCCTACCTGTAACTCCGTGTGTGTTTTCACAGCAATCAATAATGTGACAGAAAATGGGTGACTGGAATTTGTTGGGGAGTGTTTTGGAAGAGGTCCACATCCATTCGACCATGGTTGGGAAGATCTGGCTCACCATCCTCTTCGTGTTCCGGATGCTGGTTCTGGGCGTGGCCGCTGAGGACGTGTGGGATGATGAGCAAAGTGAGTTTGTGTGTAACACAGAGCAGCCGGGCTGTAAGAACGTCTGCTACGACCACGTCTTCCCCATCTCGCTCATCCGCTACTGGGTCCTCCAGATCATCTTTGTGTCGTCTCCGTCTCTGGTCTACATGGGACACGCCTTGTACCGTTTGAGGAGTCTGGACAAGGAGAGGCACCGGAAGAAAGCGTGTCTGAAGTCGGAGCTGGAGGGGACAGACATCGAGCTGGAGCAGCACAGGAGATTTGAGCGGGAGCTGAAAAAACTCGAGGAACAGAAGAAGGTGAGGAAAGCTCCTCTGAGAGGGTCGCTGCTGCGCACGTACATTTTCCACATCCTGACCAGGTCTGTGGTAGAGGTGGGCTTCATTGTGGGTCAGTGCGCTCTGTATGGCTTTGAACTGTCCCCCCTGTACAAATTTAATAATGATCTCTTTGCTGCTCTCTTGTGTTTGAATCACGTGTTATCTGTTAGCTGATCCTCATGCTATTACTTTGGCATCTGCTTCATGTGTGTTGTCTGAGATTTTACTTCCCGTCATTTTTGCTTCATTTTATTTCACTCTGAGCACCTTTTTGATTAGAACACAGTTTGTCACTCCAGTGCCAGATTGTCGCTCTCACACCTGCTTTTTCACGTTGTTCGATGCGTTTGATCTGAAGTTGCAGAGTCATTGCCATGATGTGTTTCCTAAGTTGAGCCTGTCGTTTCCTATTCGATCACCCTGGTGTGTTTGATACCTGGGTATTTCTGGTATGACTCGTTTTTTTGCTTCCCTCATGGACACTTTTGCGTGACGGACTGTCTTTCTGTGTGTCGATCTCTCGTCTGTGTCCTTGGTCATCCTCCTCATCTGTTCCCACCCAGGAAACATCATTGCAAAGATTTTGACTGCTGTTTGTAAAGTCCAGGGGGCTCAAGCACAAAGACTTGCGTGAATTTCCTACTGAAATATGGCATACACCAAAACCCAGGAACTGCAGTACGCACAAACAAATTCAGATGTATCAAAGTGTGCATACGCATGGATCCAAGCACGTTCCGTTTGTACATCCCAATGAACGTTAAATTGAGCACACATGCAGACATACCAAACTCCTCCCTGTCCACGCCCCCATTTAAATATGCAATTTTTTTTAAATAGGCCCTGAGACCTGGGGATTCCCCCTATGTCTGATCATTTCACATGAACACAGAAAAGGAATTATACCGAGTGTTAGCTACAGATGACCAGAAATGATGTGGAGACACACAGGGATAGTTTATTAGGTACCCTGTCAAATGGAATAAACATGAAACAGGAAAGAAGGTGGTGGGAGCGTGTGTGTGTGTGTGTGAGGCCGTAAACAGTGTGAGCTCAGACCAGCGCACACATACTGAAGTTTAAAAAAGTGAGGTGCCCTGCAGCTGACCATGTGACATCACAACTTTACACATGCATTTATTGAAAAATACTGAACATAGGGAGACAATCGGGGGCCTGTTAAGAATCTGCAGATCAAGTTTCACTATCAAGAAAAAGAAAATACATTGATAATAATAACAAAAACATATTTTAATGTGGTAGAGAAGCTTGAATCTTTGACTAGACTGGGTTGCTTGACGCGAGGACATTTCGCTTCAAATCGCAGAAGCTTCCTCAGCTAAAATTCTTGCTCTGGTGGTCTGACTTCTGTGTTGACTCTTGTAGAGCAGAATAATCAAGAAGTCACAAAAGCTGGAGTTTTAAACCTAACCAGACCCATCCTACCGAGAGACTGACTGCTATAGTCTAATGACTAAACAACAGTTCTAATTAGCACCTATTGTGCTCTAGTTAGCACCCTCCTAATGACAGGGCAGCTGTCCCTCCTAATGATGGGACAGGAGGAGAAACATGCGTGCGCCAGCCTGGATTTGTGTGTAACGCACTGCACATTTCCATGGTCATTTCACTTTTGATACATCTGAACGTTAGCGTGGAGACGGATGCACGCCACGTTTATGTGAGCACGCACGCTTTGTACGTGAGGCCCCTGGTGACTGAGACTGTGGACATTGTCCAGGGCGTGTTGGGGAAGTGTCGTGACACGGACCCACAACAGGGGGCGTTAATGAAGGGACAATGGAATAGCCAAAAAGTAACAATTTAATGTTGTGAAGGTGCACAACGTAGTACAGACAAATACAAATATGCGTTATATCAATCTGACACAAGGTGACGTGTGGCAGGCTCGAAGATAGGAGACGTCCGGTGCGAGAAGAGCCGGATCCCACACAGCTTCCACCACCAGCGGATCTGAAGAACACCGGAGCCGCCAAGCCCTGCGCCCCAGGTGGCCACTGTCTTCAGCAGTCAGACCCGGTACTGCTGGCAGAAAACAGAAACAGTTCTGGATGAGTGTGAGTTCGCACACTCAGTAATCCCACAGTCTGTATACAGTTAGGAGGGAGAACCTCCACCTCCGAATCACACACTCGTGCAGCTCCCGAGATAACCACTTATCTGGGTGGGGTGGGAGGCGAAGCCGTCACAGTCCACACCAAACGCCAACTCAGCAGACAGGGTATCCGTCCCAGGAAAACGGCTGCAAAAGAGATCAGACTAATGCTCGGGTTAAGGTTCAGCAGAGAATTAATTACCTGTATGGTAGAAGATTTCTCGGCGAGGAGGTGGAGTTGCAGTCCGGCCTTTGTAGTGGTGGTGATGGGTGACAGCTGGTGTTGATAGGTGACAGCTGTTACCTCCAGAGGCTCCGACGCCCTCTCGTGCTTGGAGCCCGCACTCCAAGCAGGGCGCCATCTGGTGGTGGTGGGCCAGCAGTACCTCCTCTTCAGCAGCCCACACAACAGGGCGGTGGTCTGTTCACGTCCTCCTGCGGTCTTTGTATCTCTGGTGTGGACATTTGGATTTGTGCCATTTCCACTGTGGTGCTCTGCTGATAATGACAGGGTGAATCTGACCTCAGGGCTTCGTGAAGTCACATGGTAGATCAATCCAAACCAGAGTCCCAGTTTTCAGCTCGGCTGAGGGCATAAAAGAGTCTGTCTTTGAAAGACCTGATGTCTGGACCAAGCTGTCCACATGGTGAATAAAACTTCATACTGGGACAACAGCTCCAGAAGTGTAAGTACGAGCTCACGAATGTGACTTTTTAAACTCGTTTTAGTCCAGCCATATAAAGGTTTGGTTCTTCGAGCCGTCCGTCACAGAATGAGGTCAAAGTGCTTTAATTTGACTGTAACATGGCTGAAATTACAGCATGTCTTTGTCAGTAATTGGACAGTTTGAGATGTTGGTTCCTGTCCAGCTGTGTGTTTGTTACACTTTCTTCGGGTATTACACTATTTTTACATTATTATTTTTAAGAAATACAGAATACGACACAAGACAGTAAATCTGACAAATGGAAGCGTCCTCAGAAACAGAGAGCATGCATAAAGTGAGGGAAACCATCAAGACATCCCCATGGCTGCACCAGTCCCACCTTCATCATGGAGTGAAATACAACATGGATTTTATTTACAAATAAACAACACTTTGACTGCAGGTGTGTGGGAGACAAACAGGACTGAAACAAACCTAGACATGAAACAGAGGAGACAACTGCCCCACATGCAGCATCCCATACAGGTCAGCTCGGGTCAGGTCAGATCAGGTCAGGTCGGATCGGATCAGGTCAGGTCAGATCAGGTCGGATTGGATCAGGTCGGATCAGGTCAGATCAGATCAGGGTCAGGTCGGATCAGGTCGGATTGGATCAGGTCGGATCAGGTCAGGTCAGATCAGGTCGGATTGGGTCAGGTCAGATCAGGTCAGATCAGATGGGTCACATCAAATCGGACCGGGTCAGGTTGGATCGGATCAGGTCAGATCAGGTCAGATCGGACCAGGTCAGGTTGGATCGGATCAGGTCAGATCGGATCAGGTCAGATCAGATCGGGTCAGGTCGGATCAGGTCGGATCGGATCAGGTCGGATTAGGTCAGGTCAGATCAGATCGGATTGGGTCAGGTCGGATCAGGTCAGATCAGATCAGGTCACATCAAATCGGACCGGGTCAGGTTGGATCGGATCAGGTCAGATCAGGTCAGATCGGACCAGGTCAGGTTGGATCGGATCAGGTCAGATCAGGTCAGGTCAGCTCAGGTCTGTGACCATGCACATTTGCTGCATGTTGCAGCATCCACCACACTATGGAAGTGGCCTGGGTCCTGGATGGCAACCACCCAGGCAGACAACCAGTCCATCTAAAAGTAACCATTTATCTACTGCTGCAGGTGAAACATGGGCATGTCCTTGACCTTCTCCAGTGTCTAGGTTCCTAAACACTGAGACACCTGTGTCCTGGATCATGTCCATAGAAACTCCCCACATGGACTAAATTTTGGTGTCTGATGTTCCCTCACAGTGTCAGTGATCCTCCTCATCTGAGTCTAAGTAACTGTTCATTGGACATAATGTCATTCCAGTGGGACTCAAGGATCCTCCACAGAGACCTTACCTTATACCCCTGTCTCACTGGAGCACGAATGAGCCCAAATGCTGTATGAATGAGGATTCAAACGACAGTCATTCAAATTCGAACTGCACTTGAACGCCTCGTACAGCATTCTTACTGCAGTCAACATGTTCGTGTTGCACTGTTGTTGGAAAACATTTGAATGGTGGTAAAGTTGCAGTCTTACAGCAATCTGACTGCTGTACGAATGTAGTATGAAAAATGTACAGCAACTCGTACGCAATTCGAACCATTCAGACTACATTCGAGGGGCTGTACAAATTGTTCAAGTACATCGAATCCTGGCCGAATGTCTTGACCGTCCTCCCATCACACTAGAACATTAATGAGCATGAATGTCGTACAAATGGACATTTGCGAGTCATTCGTGCATATCAGGCTGTATTCATTTCCTTGTACAGCATTCATGTGGCACTTAACAAAATCGGCCAAATTCGCACGGCCAGCACGAATGTAGAGAACAGGCACACCACTGTCGTGCTGCATTGAAACTGGGGAAAATTCGAACGGCGGTTGAAGGGCAGTCGTACCGCAGTCTGACTGCATTCTGAGCGTTCTGATGGCGTTCTGCTGGTACGTCTTGATTGTGCCCCGGATGAGCCGTACCTCCCACCCCCATGCATGGTGTTCACAGACGCGCAAAGAAAATATTGTAATGTGCAAAGTCTGTGGCACGCAATCATTATGTGTACTAGACGTGAACATTGCGCAATCACACTGAATACACCGTGTGTCACAGCGAGTCAGTATGTCTCTGTGACTCACTGGTGCGCAGTGCGGTCGTCTGGACGGGGTCTAACCGCCATGAAAACATGATATTACAGATATATCCTCATGATCATAATTCACTTGCGTTATGTAACCCATGAGAGGGCATGACCATGTATCTGTAACAGCAGCTGTATAACCAAGCCGTCACAGTATGAATAGAATAAATAGTCACCTTTGGAACAGCTCCAGATGGATTTGCTTGGTGCACACCAGCCAGAATGCAGGCGGGCTGGAATGAAAAGCGCAGGAGGAGCTCAGTCATCTTTATACTATTATTTATTCCTCCTTTTGACAAATATGTCAGAAATCATTACATAGTCAGTAACGTAATACATACATCAGTAACGTAATACAGCGACATAGTTGGCATTCATATAAAACTAGAGGCGTCCTGCATTTTTTTTACAGGCCTCCGGTGATCTCAGGGCCTCCCACGCCCCTCCTGTGCCTTTCAGTCTGGCCAGGATAACAGAAATGAAAGTGTATAACCTCAATAAGAGAGGATCAGGAACAGAAATACTGAGGACTTCAGTTTTTTATAAACACTACCCAATCTAGAGCTAGTGGATCCCCACAGGCAACATGCTAGCTTCCAATAATCCTGAGAAAGGAAAACACACACACACACACACACACACACACACACACACACACACACACACACACACACATGCAATATAAACTCCTTTACACAACAACAAAATATATATATTATCTGTCCATGTTCAAATACTTATGGCCCTACCTGTAACTCCGTGTGTGTTTTCACAGCAATCAATAATGTGACAGAAAATGGGTGACTGGAATTTGTTGGGGAGTGTTTTGGAAGAGGTCCACATCCATTCGACCATGGTTGGGAAGATCTGGCTCACCATCCTCTTCGTGTTCCGGATGCTGGTTCTGGGCGTGGCCGCTGAGGACGTGTGGGATGATGAGCAAAGTGAGTTTGTGTGTAACACAGAGCAGCCGGGCTGTAAGAACGTCTGCTACGACCACGTCTTCCCCATCTCGCTCATCCGCTACTGGGTCCTCCAGATCATCTTTGTGTCGTCTCCGTCTCTGGTCTACATGGGACACGCCTTGTACCGTTTGAGGAGTCTGGACAAGGAGAGGCACCGGAAGAAAGCGTGTCTGAAGTCGGAGCTGGAGGGGACAGACATCGAGCTGGAGCAGCACAGGAGGATTGAGCGGGAGCTGAAAAAACTCGAGGAACAGAAGAAGGTGAGGAAAGCTCCTCTGAGAGGGTCGCTGCTGCGCACGTACATTTTCCACATCCTGACCAGGTCTGTGGTAGAGGTGGGCTTCATTGTGGGTCAGTGCGCTCTGTATGGCTTTGAACTGTCCCCCCTGTACAAATGTCAAAGGTCACCTTGCCCCAACAGCGTCGATTGTTTTGTGTCCCGACCAACAGAAAAGAACATTTTCATGGTTTTCATGCTGGTCATCGCAGGAGTTTCTTTATTCCTCAACCTGCTGGAGATCTTCCACCTGGGGCTTAAGAAGATCCGGCAGACTTTGTTTGGGGACAGATATGTGGACAATGACAGTGTGTGCAGGTGGAAGGACTCTGTGGTGCAGCCGGTCTGTGCGCTGTGTAATTCCTCACCACACAGGGTGATCCGGCTCTCACAGACTGCCGTGTCTGACCAGGAGGGACATGCCCCCTCCAACATCCCACCCAGGTGGGACAAAGTCCAAATTCTCCAGCAGCTGGAGGAGGCAGAGCAGGGCCACACTCTGGATGAGAGCAAGAACTCCTACAGCAGCAATGAGGTGAATGAACCTCATGGCGCCAACCCATATGAAGGGTCACAGTCTCGACCCTCACTGGTGGCGAGCCACGTGGAGATCCCGCCAGACCTGCACAATCTGCAGAGGAAGCAGCGCCGAATGAGCGACTCTCCTGAGAGTGAGCCCTATCCCACAGCCAGGAAGATCAGCTTTTTGTCCAGAGGAATATCAGAGGGCAAGCTGGAGATGTCGTCTGACAGCGGTGACGCTCAGAGCGCAGCAGACAGCGAGGCGCCACGCCCAACCCAAACAGAGAGTCCGGTGATGACATCACCGCCTCCAGCCAGTGGCAGGAAGATGAGCATGGTGAGATATTCCGCAAAGACGGTGAGACGTTCCACTCATGCTGGTACAAACCCTCAAGACCACCATCCTCACCAAATCAGAGGGGTCGCTGTCTGGTCAGAGGAATAACACTGTTTTAATCAGCATGAAGAAAAAAACACACTGCATGAAAAACATTAAAACATTTATTTATATTTCCTTTTTACAAAACCAAAAAACATTCTTTTTCCCATTCTTTTTTATTTATTTAAAATAAATAAATTATAAAACACACACAATTAGGTCCGACAGTTTTCAAGGATCCAACATAATAAACGAATGGTTGCCACACTTTTAGGAACCCCCCACCCCACCCCCCCATGACAAAACTTGATGTTTCAGCTTTTAAGAAAAAGATGAGATCTTTCAACCATAAAGAAATGGATGGGGGATGTGGAGCTTTCCAAGATAATTTCAAAATAATATTCTGCAATGTGCTAAGAATGAGGTAAAGGCAATTACATCCATCTGCAATTTAGTAAGGGACACAGTGGGGACTCAAGGAACAAGTGGACAAGACTCCAGCCTGACACCAAGAATGTGAGAGATAACATCAAAATATGAAATCCAATATGATTGAAGTTTGGGGCAAAGAAATAAAAACATATGACTTAAATCACAGGGAGAAAAGCTACATCTATCATACAGATCAGACACATCGGGATAAATTTCAATAATTTGGATTTTTATAAGTGCAGCCTGTGTACTACTTTAAATTTAACAAGGAAAAGTCTTTCACAAGATGATGGCATATGAATTCTGCCTACAGCATTATCCCAGAAACCTTCCCCGAGCTCCAGACCCAACTCTTGAGGTCCTCCCAAAGATGTTTAGGGGGCTGAGAGGGGAACGCCAGAAAAATAGCAGATGCACAATGTCTAATTTGAAAAATAAAATGAAATAAATGAGAAGAGGGCAGGCCATATCAGAAGACATATCAGTAAAATTAGTGACAAAGTGACAAAGTTTTTTATTCGGCACACAAAATATTCAAATAGAAAAAAATGAACAATTCCACAAACAAACACAGACAAAACTAGTGAGTCCGAAAGTCACAGAAACGTTTAATGCCCTTCTTACCCCAGAGATGAAATGCAGTGTCTAAGAAGGAAGGAGGAATGAGGCATGGACTTTTGGGGATGCTCCTTTTATACCCAGTCATGAGTGTCCTCAGTTCCCAAACGCTTATTGAGTGTTGTTAGAAGGAAAGGTGATGTAACAGTGGGAAACATACCACTGTCCCAGCTTTTTAGAAACGTGTTTGTTGGGAAAGTGTAGGTACACGGACCCACAACAGGGGGCGCAAATGAACGGACAATGGAGGAAGTCAAATAACACTTTTACTGTTGTGAATGGGCACAACAAACACAACAGATTACAACAATAGACAAGTCAAATCACAGAAGGTGTCGTGTGGGCAGGCTCGAAGATAGGAGACGTCTGTCCAAAGCAGAACCGGAACCACACGATTTCCTCCGCCACCAGACCCCGGGAATACTGGAGCCGCCAAGTCCCGAACTCCCAGGTGGCCACTGCCTCCGCGTGTCGGACCTGGTACTGCTGGCGAGGAACAAAAAAAAAACAATTAAATGTGGGCGCGTTTACACCCAGCAATCCACACGGCAGGAAAACTACCTCCACCTCTCGTTGGAAAGAGTCTGCTATATAATGCACAAAAGTCACAAAAGGTTACTGAAAAGATCTCACGGTCAGCTGAGAACGTTACCTTCCAGGTAGAACGATATCTCGGCAAAGAGGTGGAGACGTGGTCCTGCTGATGTACCCCTGCTGATCAGGTGATTGGTAACAGCTGTTGCAGGTGATGCGTGACAGCTGTCACCCTGGCTGCTCCTGTGAGGCGGCTGCGCCCTCTGGTGCCTGGAGCCCGCACTCCAGACAGGGCGCCCTCTGGTGGTGGGCCAGCAGTACCTCCTCTTCTGGCGGCCCACACAACAGTGTTGCAGGCATCGATTTCAAAATGAGCAAATATTTGCACAAAACCAATAAATTTTACCAGTTTGAACATAAAATATCTTGTCTTTGTGGTGTATTCAATTGAATATAGGTTGAAGAGGATCTGAAAATCACTGTATTCTGTATTTACATTTTACACAACGTCCCAACTTCATTGGAACTGGGGTTGTACCTCCAACCAAGGGTTTATGGACACTTTGTAGTCACCACATATCCTGACACAGTTATGCACTTTTGGTATGTTTACAGTGGGTGTGGCCCCTCACTATAACGAATGGCTGTGATAACACCCTTCTGTTTCCATTTTGGTTAAATGGGCTTCCACTGCATGATTTAGTGCATAAGGCACAGGGCGAGGTTTACAAAATTTGGGAATGGGCCCCGGTGCAACATGTAGTTTAGCTTTGATGCCTTTTACTTTTCCCAGGCCCAGTTGGAACACCTCTGGATAACTCCCACAAAGCTCTTCTACACTCTCTGGTGCCACTCGGTTTACACAAGACCAATCTTTTAATCCAGTCTCTTTTCATTAAGGCTGGATCATTTCCTTTTACCACAAATAAGGTTAGCGTATGACTGTTTCACTTACATTTTACCACCACTTGGAGGTGCCCTTCATTCTCCAATACTTGTTTGCTGTAAGTTCTCAGATTGCCGCTGGAATGTACAGGTTTAACCTTTTTAAACCTGTGTTTGTACAGTGACTCAGTGACTCGGATATAACAGATATACGTCTGCCCCAGTATCAACCTCCATTTTCATTTGTTTACCATTTACCTGCACATACATACACATAATAAGGTTTAATCACACTACTTGTCTCTATTTCAAATAGTTCCAGACCCTTGTTTTTCATATTAGGGTCTGGCTTGGATGTGACTTTGAACATTTCAGATGAGTGAAGCTGAAGATCTCTGACCTCCTCTCGTGAAGTCGACCGTGGCATGTGGCGTATCATGTGATTCCTCCCGATCTGTCAGAGCATCAGACATTGCATTAGGTGTCTCACGTGCTTCATCCCAATTGTGATCATCACTCTGCTTCACTGTTGTCAAGTGATTGGTCCACTTGGGCTGTCTGGTGCCTTTCTTTTCCGGTCAGGAACGATCCGCCTCTTCTGGTCCTGCGCGGCACACCTTGGCGATGTGCCCTTTCTTGTTGCAGCTCTGGCACTCAGCCTCCTTAAAATGGCAGCCATCTGGCATGTGTCCTCTCCTGTCCCTTTTCACGTTCCGCTTTCTTGGGAACAGCTCTCTTGAAAACAGTGTTGGTTTTCAGGGACTTTTGGAACCACTGCTTTGCATTTTGCTTTGTGACTTTAGATTAGATTAGATAGAATTTATTAATCCCTTGGGAAGACTCCCTCAGTGAAACTGAGGTTTCAGCAGCATTGAAAAGCAGCACATAGGGTAAGAAGCACACAGAGTATCAAAGGCGAAAGTAAAAAAAAAAACAATTTGTAAATATAAATACCAGTCATACTGATCAATCCTGGTTTACTGGCTCCTACTGTCTCTCCTCCTGTCCTCTGTCTTCTGTTACTCCTCCTCCCCCTGAGTGAGGAGTTGTACAGTCTGATGGTCTGACGGACAAAGGAGTTTCTCAGTCTGTTGGTCCTGCACTTGGGAAGGAGCAGTCTGTGGCTGAAGAGGCTCCTCTGGTTGCTGATGATGGTGTGCAGAGGCTGACTGGCATCGTCCATAATGTCCAGCAGTTGGTCCAGTGTTCTCTGCCACCATCACCAGAGAGTCCAGACTTCGTGTGCCAGACCCATTTCATAAGCTCCCGTTAACATTTAGTCTTTTGTGTGGGCAGCATTCAACATTCGGTCCTGCAGCTCCTAGCTGTGAACACCACAAATGACTGTCTCTTAGTACATCGTCCAAAAATGCTTCAAATTTGCACATGAAGCCGGCTTTCGGGCATCAGAATTTTGGCTCTCTGTTGGGACTGTTTACACAGAGACTGCTACCTGCTGCTTTGGACTTGAATTAAGTCTTTTTCAAGACTTTTTTACTTTTTTTTTTTTACTTTTTTACTGTGCTCCAACGCCTAAGGAAGACCTCTAACGGTCAAAACATCGCGACGGAGCACTTTTATCAGCTAACTTTCATCAGCGTTGGCAAGCTAACTAGCTTTGGCAAGCTAACTAGCTTGCCAACGCTTTCGTTTTTATTTTTTTTTATTTTATTTATTTATTTATTTTTTTTTTCTCTTTTAGCACTGTTGTCGTGCGTTATCTGTGCTGCTCCACAGCGTGTTTAATTGATTTTTATTTTATTTTAGCACCGTTGTCGTGCGTTGCCTGTGCTGCTTCATGGCCTGTTTGGTGCCTTGATTGGGGCACTCCTTCTGCTGAATCACCTTTAAATTATTTACACATTATTCACTTTGAGTGTTTTTAGGAATCCGCTAGGTTGCATAGCTACTAGCTCTTAGCCGATTTAGCATGGCGGCTTCTCTTGTCTCTCCCGCACGTTTCTGCTCTGGGTGTGAAATGTTTAGTTATTCCTCGGCCTCCTTTAGCAGCAATGGTACTTGTAATAAGTGCAGCTTATTCGTAGCTTTGGAGGCCAGGCTGGCCGAATTGGAGACTCGGCTCCGCACCGTGGAAAATTCTACAGCTAGCCAGGCCCCTGTAGTCGGTGCGGACCAAGGTAGCTTAGCCGCCGTTACTTCCCCCCTGGCAGATCCGAGCAGCCGGGAAAGCAGGCTGACTGGGTGACTGTGAGGAGGAAGCGTAGCCCTAAACAGAAGCCCCGTGTACACCGTCAACCCGTTCACATCTCTAACCGTTTTTCCCCCCTCGACGATACACCCGCCGAGGATCAAACTCTGGTTATTGCCGACTCTGTTTTGCGAAATGTGAAGTTAGCGACACCAGCAACCATAGTCAATTGTCTTCCGGGGGCCAGAGCAGGCGACATCGAAGGAAATTTGAAACTGCTGGCTAAGGCTAAGCGTGAATTTGGTAAGATTGTAATTCACGTCGGCAGTAATGACACCCGGTTACGCCAATCGGAGGTCACTAAAATTAACATTAAATCGGTGTGTAACTTTGCAAAACAATATCGGACTCTGTAGTTTTCTCTGGGCCCCTCCCCAATCGGACCGGGAGTGACATGTTTAGCCGTATGTTCTCCTTGAATTGCTGGCTGTCTGAGTGGTGTCCAAAAAATGAGGTGGGCTTCATAGATAATTGGCAAAGCTTCTGGGGAAAACCTGGTCTTGTTAGGAGAGACGGCATCCATCCCACTTGGATGGAGCAGCTCTCATTTCTAGAAATCTGGCCAATTTTCTTGGATCCTCCAAACTGTGACTGTCCAGCGTTGGGACCAGGAGGCAGAGCTGTGGTCTTACACACCTCTCTGCAGCTTCCTCTCCCCCTGCATCCCCTCATTACCCATCCCGTAGAGACGGTGCCTGCTCCCAGACCACCAATAACCAGCAAAAATCTATTTTAAGCATAAAAATTCAAAAAGAAAAAATAATATAGCACCTTCAACTGCACCACAGACTAAAACAGTTAAATGTGGTCTATTAAACATTAGGTCTCTCTCTTCTAAGTCCCTGTTGGTAAATGATATAATAATGATCAACATATGATTTATTCTGCCTAACAGAAACCTGGTTACAGCAGGATGAATATGTTAGTTTAAATGAGTCAACACCCCCGAGTCACACTAACTGTCAGAATGCTCGTAGCACGGGACGGGGCGGAGGATTAGCAGCAATCTTCCATTCCAGCTTATTAATTAATCAAAAACCCAGGACAGAGCTTTAATTCAGTTGAAAGCTTGTCTCTTAGTCTTGTCCATCCAAATTGGAAGTCCCAAAAACCAGTTTTATTGTTATTATCTATCGTCCACCTGGTCGTTACTGTGAGTTTCTCTGTGAATTTTCAGACCTTTGTCTGACTTAGTGCTTAGCTCAGATAAGATAATTATAGTGGGCGATTTTAATATCCACACAGATGCTGAGAATGACAGCCTCAACACTGCATTTAATCTATTATTAGACTCTATTGGCTTTGCTCAAAATGTAAATGAGTCCACCCACCACTTTAATCATATCTTAGATCTTGTTCTGACTTATGGTATGGAAATAGAAGACTTAACAGTATTCCCTGAAAACTCCCTTCTGTCTGATCATTTTTTAATAACATTTACATTTACTCTGATGGACTACCCAGCAGTGGGGAATAAGTTTCATTACACTAGAAGTCTTTCAGAAAGCGCTGTAACTAGGTTTAAGGATATGATTCCTTCTTTATGTTCTCTAATGCCATATACCAACACAGTGCAGAGTAGCTACCTAAACTCTGTAAGGGAGTTAGAGTATCTCGTCAATAGTTTTACATCCTCTTTGAAGACAACTTTGGATGCTGTACCTCCTCTGAAAAAGAGAGCTTTAAATCAGAAGTGTCTGACTCCGTGGTATAACTCACAAACTCGTAGCTTAAAGCAGATAACCCGTAAGTTGGAGAGGAAATGGCGTCTCACTAACTTAGAAGATCTTCACTTAGCCTGGAAAAAGAGTTTGTTGCTCTATAAAAAAGCCCTCCGTAAAGCTAGGACATCTTTCTACTCATCACTAATTGAAGAAAATAAGAATAACCTCAGGTTTCTTTTCAGCACTGTAGCCAGGCTGACAAAAGTCAGAGCTCTATTGAGCTGAGTATTCCATTAACTTTAACTAGTAATGACTTCATGACTTTCTTTGCTAACAAAATTTGACTATTAGAGAAACAATTACTCATAACCATCCCAAAGATGTATCGTTATCTTTGGGTGCTTTCAGTGATGCCGGTATTTGGTTAGACTCTTTCTCTCCGGTTGTTCTGTCTGAGTTATTTTCATTGGTTGCTTCGTCCAAACCATCGGCATGTTTATTGGACCCCATTCCTGCCAGGCTGCTCAAGGAAGTCCTACCATTATTTAATGCTTCAATCTTAAATATGATCAATCTATCTTTGTTAGTTGGTTATGTACCACAGGCCTTTAAGGTGGCAGTAATTAAACCATTACTTAAAAAGCCATCACTTGACCCAGCTATCTTAGCTAATTATAGGCCAATCTCCAACCTTCCTTTTCTCTCAAAGATTCTTGAGAGGGTAGTTGTAAAACAGCTAACTGATCACCTGCAGAGGAATGGTCTATTTGAAGAGTTTCAGTCAGGTTTTAGAATTCATCATAGTACAGAAACAGCATTAGTGAAGGTTACAAATGATCTTCTTATGGCTTCGGACAGTGGACTTATGTCTGTGCTTGTTCTGTTGGACCTCAGTGCTGCTTTTGATACTGTTGACCATAAAATTTTATTACAGAGATTAGAGCATGTCATAGGTATTAAAGGCACTGCGCTGCGGTGGTTTGAATCATATTTGTCTAATAGATTACAGTTTGTTCATGTAAATGGGGAATCTTCTTCACAGACTAAAGTTAATTATGGAGTTCCACAAGGTTCTGTGCTAGGACCAATTTTATTCACTTTATACATGCTTCCCTTAGGCAGTATTATTAGACGGTATTGCTTAAATTTTCATTGTTACGCAGATGATACCCAGCTTTATCTATCCATGAAGCCAGAGGATACACACCAATTAGCTAAACTGCAGGATTGTCTTACAGACATAAAGACATGGATGACCTCTAATTTCCTGCTTTTAAACTCAGATAAAACTGAAGTTATTGTACTTGGCCCTACAAATCTTAGAAGCATGGTGTCTAACCAGATTGTTACTCTGGATGGCATTTCCCTGATCTCTAGTAATACTGTGAGAAATCTTGGAGTCATTTTTGATCAGGATATGTCATTCAAAGCGCATATTAAACAAATATGTAGGACTGCCTTTTTGCATTTACGCAATATCTCTAAAATCAGAAAGGTCTTGTCTCAGAGTGATGCTGAAAAACTAATTCATGCATTATTTCCTCTAGGCTGGACTATTGTAATTCATTATTATCAGGTTGTCCTAAAAGTTCCTAAAAAGCCTTCAGTTGGTTCAGAATGCTGCAGCTAGAGTACTGACGGGGACTAGCAGGAGAGAGCATATCTCACCCGTGTTGGCCTCTCTTCATTGGCTTCCTGTTAATTCTAGAATAGAATTTAAAATTCTTCTTACTTATAAGGTTTTGAATAATCAGGTCCCATCTTATCTTAGGGACCTCGTAGTACCATATTACCCCATTAGAGCGCTTCGTTCTCAGACTGCGGGCTTACTTGTAGTTCCTAGGGTTTGTAAGAGTAGAATGGGAGGCAGAGCCTTCAGCTTTCAGGCTCCTCTCCTGTGGAACCAGCTCCCAATTCAGATCAGGGAGACAGATACCCTCTCTACTTTTAAGATTAGGCTTAAAACTTTCCTTTTTGCTAAGGCTTATAGTTAGGGCTGGATCGGGTGACCCTGGACCATCCCTTGGTTATGCTGCTTTAGACGAAGATTGTGGGGGGGGTTCCCATGATGCACCGTTTCTTTCTCTTTTTGCTCCGTATGCATCACTCTGCATTTAATCATTAGTGATCGATCTCTGCCCCCCTTCACGGCATGTCTTTTTCCTGTTTTTTTCCCTCAGCCCCAACCAGTCTCAGCAGAAGACTGCCCCTCCCTGAGCCTGGTTCTGCTGGAGGTTTCTTCCTGTTAAAAGGGAGTTTTCCTTCCCACTGTTGCCAAGTGCTTGCTCATAGGGGGTCGTTTTGACCGTTGGGGTTTTTCATAATTATTGTATGGCCTTGCCTTGCAATATGGAGCGCCTTGGGGCAACTGTTTGTTGTGATTTGGCGCTATATAAGAAAAAAGTTGATTGAGTTGATTGATTGATTTCTGAGGCGTGCCATGAATTCAGTGATAGATTCATCTTCTCGTTGCCTTCAGGTGTTAAACATATCTTTCAGCAATAAATTTTGTTTTTGGCACAAAATGGGTGCACAGGAGATTTATTAAATTGGTCAACTTACATTTGGACGGCTTTACTGGAAAACACAAGTCCATAAGTAATGTTTTCCAGCGATGGTAAAAAAACACTGCTTTTGACTTTTCATCACCGTCTGTTTGCCACGAAGAATTTTCCAGATAGGCTTCACTTTCTTCTGTTTTATCAAAGTGGAAGTCTTCTCTGTTCCCGAACGTCGCCATTACACGTGCTCAGTTGTGTCAGAGAATAATACGTGCGCAACTGTACGTGTTAGTGTATGCAGAGAATCATACGTGTGTGTCTGTGCAGAGAATAATGTGTGTGTGTGCAACTGTACGTGTGTGTGCAGAGAATAATGTGTGTGTGTGTGCAACTGTACGTGTGTGAGTGCGTTCAGAGAATCATACGTGTCTGTGCAGAGAATAATATGTGTGTGTGTGTGCAACTGTACGTGTGTGTGCGTGTGTGCAGAGAATCATATGTGTGTGTGTGTGTGTGCGCAGAGAATAATACGTGTGTGTGTGTGTGCAGAGACTCATACGTGTGTGTGTGTGTGCGCGCAGAGAATAATACGTGTGTATGTGTGTGTGTGCAGACTCATACGTGTGTGTGTGTGCAGAGAATAATACGTGTGTGTGTGTGCGCAGAGAATAATACGTGTGTGTGTGTGTGTCTGTGCAGAGAATAATACGTGTGTGTGTGTCTGTGCAGAGAATAATACGTGTGTGTGAGTGCGTTCAGAGAATCATACGTGTGTCTGTGCAGAGAATATGTGTGTGTGTGCAACTGTACGTGTGTGTGTGTGTGTGCAGACTCATACGTGTGTGTGCAGAGAATCATACGTGTGTGTGTGTGTGCAGAGAATCATACGTGTGTGTGTGTGTGTGCAGAGACTCATACGTGTGTGTGTGTGCAGAGAATCATACGTGTGTGTGTGTGTGTGCAGAGAATAATACGTGTGTGTGTGTGTGCAGAGAATCATACGTGTGTGTGTGCAGAGAATCATACGTGTGTGTGTGTGTGTGTGCAGAGACTCATACGTGTGTGTGTGTGTGTGCAGAGACTCATACGTGTGTGTGTGTGCAGAGACTCATACGTGTGTGTTCTTGTGTCTTTCAGAGTTTGATCCTGGAGCTCTCTTCTATCATGAAAAAATAAAGTGATGATTTTCAGAAGGACCTCTGGATCTTCAGCTCTGTGAACTTGTTCTTCATGATTTTCTTCTCTTTTCCAGCGACAGATTCTATTTATTTGAAGCTACAGTGTTACTTGCAGTGTTGCCACAGTTACTTTGAAAAAGTAATCCAATTACTGATTACTCCTTGAAAAAGTAACTTAGTTACTTTACTGATTACTCAATTGTATAACTAAATTAGATTACTAGTTACTTTTTTAGTTACTTTTCCCAGCTGCCGACAACAACCCATGTCAACATGACAATGATACCTGTTTTGCCAAAACTTACTTTATAGTCACCCTTTCTTGACTTCAATGAAAATAAATACTTGTTTTATAAAAAGTAAAATAAAGACCTCTTTCTTGACCTCATATTTAACTGTTGACAGCACTGTAACAGTAAAACTTGCAATTTCGAACCTACATTGTTTATAAATGTAACTATTAAATTCATTCTAGCATTTTTCTAACATTTAAATTCTCTCTAAATATTTTACTTGTCGAAATTAATATTATTTTAAGTAGTATTAGTAGTTGTAGTAAAAAAACGGCTTCAAAACTGGACCTTTAATCTAGGGGTGTTGTGGGGGGGCACATCCCTGCCCCACGCCCCCATTCCATCTGGATTCGCCCCTGCTTTGGCGTTTGAGCACAAAGAATGAATAACATTTATTTATGCAGAAAACGTGACCAGATTTACAGGTAAGAAAGTTTTATTGTGTTTTCACATCATGTGGTCCTCAGAAAGAGAGTTTAGGTGCATTTGAGTGGAAAATAGTGTTAGTTGTTGACGCGTCGCAGAGGATCAGCTGTTTTTAACGAGCAGATACAGAGCGGCTCAGCTCAGAATTCTAAATAAAGGAGAAAAATAAAGTATAAAAATGTCTTTGTAAAGCTCAGTGCAGGTGTGCTGATCACCGTGCTTTAAGAGGTGAGGACGAGTCGAGCAGCTGCAAAAAACCGCGGATGAAAAGCTCACAGCTCACTTAAAGTGGGCAGTTCAGTCGAACCCCGACCTCCTGCCCACAGACCAAGTTTAACGCTGCTATCGACCCACAATGAAAAATAATAGTAACGCACAGTGACATGGAGAAGTAACTTTAATCTGATTACTGATTTGGAAAGATTAACGCGTTAGATTACTCGTTACTAAAAAAAAGTGGTCAGATTAGAGTAACACGTTACCGGCATCACTGGTTACTTGCTGATGTGAGTTCTGCGTAGTTTTGGGTTGTGACCTGAATCAGAAGCAGGTTTGACTCCTTAAGTCCAGAACAGAGCTTGTTGTCAAAGTACTTAATGGACCAGGATTATAATTCTAAGGATTTTGATTCTGTGTTTTCACGAGGAGCTAAACGGTGTTTTAAATGTGGTTTTCAGGTTGGATGGGGTCGACTGACGCACGCTGTCATCATGACATAAGGTCAGATTAGTTTAGTGTTTTATCTTCTTTTTATCTCGGTTGTAAAATCAGCAGCGACGCTTGTCTCCACATGGGGAATCCTGGCCTTTGTGGTGACCTTGTGACCTCTGGCAAAATGTATTCAAGTTAAAAAAGAAAGCTGGAAATTCAAGCAGCGTCTCCTCAATGCTGCAAACAAAGGTGAAAATAATAATCTAATAACTAATCAAACATTAATTGAGCACGTTTGTGACGTTCTCATTTCATTTGGTTTGATGTTATTGAGGAGCACTTCATTTGCATGTTTCCCCGTTTACCCTCGTTAACCTGCTCAACTCCCAAACAGAAGGTTCTGGTACTGGCCCGCCTGCCCGCCGTTCTCTTTGTACATCTGGAGCTGCATCTGCTGCAAAATAATGATGTTAAAATTCTTTGAAATATACGTATTGATCACGGATCGTCTTCTCGTGGCCTCTCCTCAGGCTGAGGTCGTATCAGTGTCAACAGGGAATTTTGGACTGAAAATATTATGTTGTTTTTAAAGACAGCTGATGATCTGAAATTATTTAACAATTTAAAGTGTCCTTGAAGGAAACATTAATAGGAACAAGTACATTTAATGTACAGAAGTTCAATTTGTCTGAAGAAGATTACTGCTGTTTCTAAAGTGGACTTTAAATGAATGTGAGAAGATCCTGGAAATGTGACTTTATGACTCATCTTCCACTTTTTTTTTTAAACCTCAGCAGTACTACAAAGGAGAAATCATTTTAATTTCTCTTCATGTCATAGAACTTTCTAGGCTTTGGAAAAGCTCAGACATGAACTCTGTAAAATCTAGTGAGTGAATAGATGGACAAGTCCACTCCCAACATAATGAGGAAAAATGGATTAAAACTCATTAAACTTTGATGCACCAGATTAATCTAAAAAGCAACTTTGTTTTGTCTCTGTAATATCTCATAGACGTGTCTGCCACCTGCTGGATGGTTAGCAGATGCTGGACTGATGATGGATTAGGAGCAGGTGTGGCTGTCACTGAGACAGATAGATCATTTCATTTTTATTTTATTTTCTGCTTGTTTCACAGCAGTTACAAACTAAAATAACACTTACAAATCCACATGACTCTGAAACTGAAGCCCGTGCTTCTTCCTTCTCTGTTTCTCTCAATGTGTGTGGTTGAAATTACATGTAGTTTGACCTGAGTGTGTCAGTTTCTTTTATTTCCAAAGCCTCTGTCTTGTGGCCCACAAAGCTTCGGTCTTGTGGCCCACAAAGTCTCAGTCTGGTGGCCCTCACAGCCTCGGTCTTGTGGCCCACAAAGCCTCAGTCTTGTGGCCCTCACAGCCTCGGTCTTGTGGCCCACAAAGCCTCGGTCTTGTGGCCCACAAAGCTTCGGTCTTGTGGCCCACAAAGCCTCAGTCTGGTGGCCCTCACAGCCTCGGTCTTGTGGCCCACAAAGCCTCAGTCTGGTGGCCCTCACAGCCTCGGTCTTGTGGCCCACAAAGTCTCAGTCTGGTGGCCCTCACAGCCTCGGTCTTGTGGCCCTCACAGCCTCGGTCTTGTGGCCCACAAAGCCTCGGTCTTGTGGCCCACAAAGCCTCGGTCTTGTGGCCCACAAAGCTTCGGTCTTGTGGCCCACAAAGCCTCAGTCTGGTGGCCCTCACAGCCTCGGTCTTGTGGCCCACAAAGCCTCAGTCTGGTGGCCCTCACAGCCTCGGTCTTGTGGCCCACAAAGCCTCAGTCTGGTGGCCCTCACAGCCTCGGTCTTGTGGCCCACAAAGTCTCAGTCTGGTGGCCCTCACAGCCTCGGTCTTGTGGCCCTCACAGCCTCGGTCTTGTGGCCCACAAAGCCTCGGTCTTGTGGCCCACAAAGCCTCAGTCTGGTGGCCCTCACAGCCTCGGTCTTGTGGCCCACAAAGCCTCAGTCTGGTGGCCCTCACAGCCTCGGTCTTGTGGCCCACAAAGCCTCAGTCTGGTGGCCCTCACAGCCTCGGTCTTGTGGCCCACAAAGTCTCAGTCTGGTGGCCCTCACAGCCTCGGTCTTGTGGCCCACAAAGCCTCAGTCTGGTAGCCCTCACAGCCTCGGTCTTGTGGCCCTCACAGCCTCGGTCTTGTGGCCCACAAAGCCTCGGTCTTGTGGCCCACAAAGCTTCGGTCTTGTGGCCCACAAAGCTTCGGTCTTGTGGCCCACAAAGCCTCAGTCTGGTAGCCCTCACAGCCTCGGTCTTGTGGCCCACAAAGCTTCGGTCTTGTGGCCCACAAAGCCTCAGTCTGGTAGCCCTCACAGCCTCGGTCTTGTGGCCCACAAAGCCTCAGTCTGGTGGCCCTCACAGCCTCGGTCTTGTGGCCCACAAAGCTTCAGTCTGGTAGCCCTCACAGCCTCGGTCTTGTGGCCCACAAAGCCTCAGTCTGGTAGCCCTCACAGCCTCGGTCTTGTGGCCCACAAAGCCTCAGTCTGGTAGCCCTCACAGCCTCGGTCTTGTGGGCCTCACAGCCTCGGTCTTGTGGCCCACAAAGCCTCAGTCTGGTAGCCCTCACAGCCTCGGTCTTGTGGGCCTCACAGCCTCGGTCTTGTGGCCCACAAAGCTTCGGTCTTGTGGCCCACAAAGCTTCGGTCTTGTGGCCCACAAAGCCTCGGTCTGGTAGCCCTCACAGCCTCGGTCTTGTGGCCCACAAAGCCTCGGTCTTGTGGCCCACAAAGCCTCAGTCTGGTAGCCCTCACAGCCTCGGTCTTGTGGCCCACAAAGCCTCGGTCTGGTAGCCCTCACAGCCTCGGTCTTGTGGCCCACAAAGCCTTGGTCTTGTGGCCCACAAAGCCTCAGTCTGGTGGCCCTCACAGCCTCGGTCTTGTGGCCCACAAAGCCTCAGTCTGGTAGCCCTCACAGCCTCGGTCTTGTGGGCCTCACAGCCTCGGTCGTGTGGCCCACAAAGCTTCGGTCTTGTGGCCCACAAAGCCTCGGTCTGGTAGCCCTCACAGCCTCGGTCTTGTGGCCCACAAAGCCTTGGTCTTGTGGCCCACAAAGCCTCAGTCTGGTGGCCCTCACAGCCTCGGTCTTGTGGCCCACAAAGCTTCGGTCTGCTAGGTACTGTTCCATAAGCAGTAAAAAAAATGGTACCGGCAAACACTACTTTTCAGACTCATGAGCCGTCTCTCCCCCCGGCCCTGCCCTCAAAATAAAAGAAAAATCACCATTTGGGGGCGCTGTTTAGTTGTTGGCACGGGTTTGTCTTTGATGGACACGACTTCACGTCTGCTGTGTCAGATGTCAATATTTACATTCCTTGTTTTCTTTCTTTGTATTTTTCTGAAACGTATCAAAGGTGAAGTAAGTATAATAGTGTGAACATGTGCTATAATCTGCTGTTACGGGTTTATGTCTGTGTTTCTGGATTCAATCTATAGTACTATGAAGTTCAAGCACAATCTACAGTGTACTTTGTCAAAGTTGCTCTTCTTGCCTATGTTACCAACATTAAAGTCTTCATGGTGAACATCTGTATATGTCCAGGTTTTTGTAGGTTTTGGTTCATCTGGCTCTGCCTTTGGACATCGGTAGCCCCTCCCCCTGCAGGCTCCACGGGACCAGCTGGAGATGAGGCACGTTTCCACCTGGATGACTTCCAAAAAAACAAACCAACAGACAAAAACCTGTGCAAACATGGCCTCAAACACATAGCATGATATGCATGTTTCTTTATTTCATGAACAGAAATGGTGTCTAGACAAAAAAAAAAAAAAAAAAAAAAAAAAAAAAAAACCAGCAACTGAAATGGCTGAAAATGCATTTTGCACAAATACCGTATTTACACTGGTTATTAAGTAGCTTTCATTAATTAGGGTCATGTAGGATTTAAAAATCATGAAGGTAAGAACTCTGTCGAGAATAAGCAAATACCAACTATTTCAAATGGACAATATTAACACAAAACAGTCATCTAGAAAAAAGAAAGAAAAACAACAACTGGAACTACAAGCTTCGGAGCTATTACATTAAAAATGATGCACCAAAAACCTACGAATACAATAATCATCTGTGTAAAAAGCATGTAGAAAAACACCTGATGCCGTTTGCTGATACAGTCATTGACCAGTTATGAGAGGTATGAAGGATTTCACAGGTAGATAAGTGTGAGAGAGTCTGCACTGGTGACGTGGGGATGGGGCCCGGGGCCCCTGCATACACTCGAACGTGAACTATGGCCTCTGCAAGTTCTAAGGCAAATATTGGAGGTGAACATCCCAAAGGGTGGATTAAAAACAATGTGACGAAACAAAACGCCAAGAACCAGTCTGATCAAAGCCCACGTGATGTCTGTAAACATTTTTCTCTTTGACTCCGCCTACTCGGTCCGCGCATTTCTCCGGGAATCCAGGGTTCCTTTTTTTCCCCGCAATAAAGTCGAACAATCTGAGAGAAAGGCATGTTTTGTTCTCATTCTTTCAGAAAAACCTTTGGAGTTGAAGAGCCAGTGTTTGTTTCAGAGAAGCAGCAACACAAAGGTCAAAGTTCACACACACAATAAAAGAACACTGCAGCTAAACTGTGAAAAGCCGACCAAAAGCACAGATTCATACGCAGCCATTAAAAACGCTTCTGAGATGATTCCTGTGCTGCAGGTGATTTCAAACTCTTTCATCAAATGATGTAAACTAGGGGTCATGACCCTGCTCCTGGAGGTCACCTGCACATTTTCCACAGCTGATGAGTCCCATCTGGTGTGCAGCTGACTTCACTAATTATGAGTGGGTGGAGCAGGGAGGTCAGGTGACCTCCAGGAGCCGGGTCGATGACCCCTGATGTAAACTGATCACCTTTGACAGAACCGAACACAAACAAAATCACTATTTCAGAGTATTTTTAAAATTCATATCAAGTTGAGGTTCAAATCATCCAGAATTCATCAGTTTATCCTGATTAGTGAAGATTTCAATCAGTGAAGCAAGAAACCAACATTCACATGAGGTCCAAATGGACAGACAGCGGGCAGACAGAACCCCCGTTACACATAGCAGTCTGACCCACAGTGGGTGAGATGAATAACCTGGCAACATCAGGTCACAGTTTTTGTCGAAATCAAAACAAAGTTCAAAAATAACAAGCAACCTGAAAACAGGAACATTTTACCCATGTGGTATGTGGGCGGAGTCTATGCAACATGCAACAGGATTGTTTTCCAGATCAAAGAGGGGCCACCCACCTGACTTGGGGTCAAACGGCCTGATTCAGGGGCCACACGTCTGCCTGAGAGTTAAAACTGTCCAATTCAGTGGACACCCACCTGACTCAGGGTCAAACTGCCCGATTCAGGGGCCACCCACCTGACTCAGGGTCAAACTGCCCAATTCAGGGGCCACCCACCTGACCGGGGGTCAAACGGCCCGATTCAGGGGCCACACGTCTGACTCAGGGTCAAACTGCCCAATTCAGGGGCCACCCACCTGACCCGGGGTCAAACGGCCCAATTCAGGGGCCACACGTCTGACTCAGGGTCAAACTGCCCAATTCAGGGGCCACCCACCTGACCGGGGGTCAAACGGCCCGATTCAGGGGCCACACGTCTGACTCAGGGTCAAACTGCCCAATTCAGGGACCACCCACCTGACCCGAGGTCAAACGGCCCGATTCAGGGGCCACACGTCTGACTCAGGGTCAAACTGCCCAATTCAGGGGCCACCCGCCTGACTCAGGGTCAAACTGCCCAATTCAGGGGCCACCCACCTGACCGGGGGTCAAACGGCCCGATTCAGGGGCCACACGTCTGACTCAGGGTCAAACTGCCCAATTCAGGGGCCACCCACCTGACCCGGGGTCAAACGGCCCGATTCAGGGGCCACACGTCTGACTCAGGGTCAAACTGCCCAATTCAGGGACCACCCACCTGACCCGGGGTCAAACGGCCCGATTCAGGGGCCACACGTCTGACTCAGGGTCAAACTGCCCAATTCAGGGGCCACCCACCTGACCCGAGGTCAAACGGCCCGATTCAGGGGCCACACGTCTGACTCAGGGTCAAACTTCCCAATTCAGGGACCACCCACCTGACCCGGACTCAAACGGCCCAATTCAGGGGCCACACGTCTGACTGAGGGTCAAACTGCCCAATTCAGGGGCCACCCACCTGATGCGGGGTCAAATGGCCCGATTCAGGGGCCACACGTCTGACTCAGGATCAAACTGCCCAATTCAGGGGCCACCCACCTGACCTGGGGTCAAACGGCCCGATTCAGGGGCCACACGTCTGACTCAGGGTCAAACTGCCCAATTCAGGGGCCACCCACCTGACCTGGGGTCAAACGGCCCGATTCAGGGGCCACCCACCTGACTCGGGGTCAAACTTCCCGATTCAGGGGCCACCCACCTGACTCGGGGTCAAACTGCCCAATTCAGGGGCCACCCACCTGACCCGGGGTCACACGGCCCAATTCAGGGGCCACACGTCTGACTGAGGGTCAAACTGCCCAATTCAGGGGCCACCCATCTGACGCGGGGTCAAACAGCCCGATTCAGGGGCCACCCACCTGACTCGGGGTCAAACTTCCCGATTCAGGGGCCACCCGCCTGCAAGGTTACACACAGTATTCAAGACCAACAGGTGTTTGAATACAGTGTGAAAGAAGACATCAAGCTTGAGAAAACAGCACAAACCACTAAAAAGGAAAGACGTGGTTTTGATGCCACCTGTTTGCTACTTATAACAGTCTGTAGTCACCATGAGCCAGGGTGACAAAATGTTTGATACGCCATTTTGGTCACCGATCAATAGGGACTTCAAAAAAGGATGCTGGATGTCCAGGGTGGCCAAGGACAAGACATGGACCAAGTATGGACCAGGACATTTAAAAATGATCCAGTCATACTGAAAACAATAGCACATTATTTGTCTGATCACAGAGATTCCAAAAAGGTAGTTTGGACCATCTGACTGTAAGTTCAGGAGTTTGGGGGTAAAAACAGCAAGAATGGTGACAAAGGTCAATTTCAGTTTGTACAGGGGTCAAAGTTTAAAGTTGCTCCAATTTAGGTAAAAAAGTGGTGCAAATTATTGGTTGAGCTAATAGGATTAATAAATGGAATAGTTTTGACTGTGTTGAGTGTTTGGTTACGGTCAAATAAGGTTGATGCCCGTTGGATTCTATGACGTGACATATGTTACCCTGTAACTTGGTAAGTAAAACTAGTCCTTTTTAAAACTCTATTAACTCAACCAATAATCTAAACTAAACCCATAACCTGGCTCCAGCTCTGGGATGACTATCATACATAAATGTTCATGAGGGATATGAACCCGGTCATTTGTGGGTGGTATGTTTGGTCCCTCGAGGTGGTTTGTGAGTGACACACCCACATTCAGGGCCTAGAAAACCACAAAACAATCACCGCCTCTGGACACCTGCAGGACAACAGGTCAGTCCTACACCGTTTGTGCAAACAGACCTTCCCACATCGGAAAGTATCAGCGTTAAGCCCGCCCACTCCGAGTGCTTACATCATGAATGAAGATGACCACAGACAGGCTTGTCATCTTTATGATCCATTTTTCTTTTTGGATGTCATGTTGAGCACAGGCCAAGAAGGAAAAACTCCCAACACCACTGCACCTGGACGATCAATACCTGCAGGGGCGAGGCCATCAAGCCACACCCCCCAGGTGATGTCACAGTATTAATGACCTGAAAAGAGCTGAAAGCTTCAGACTCTGCCCTAACAAAGACCTGAAGACTCCTGGGCGATTTGAACTTCTACCTGACACGTGTTTCAGACTGAAGAGCTGTTTCAAAGGTTTGGAGCCTGATGTTTCAAAAAGTCAACTTGATGGTCTCCGTGGTGTAAACCAGAATGGTCCAGATGGAGACGGTACGGTTTCTGAGGTCTGGACAAAAAGCTTTTTTGACTGAAGAGGACCCTGTTTCGTTACGTTGCCTCTTTTTCTACAAATCAAAGATCTGTTACATTGAGGTGAGAACATTCAGTGGTTCATTCTGCTCAGTTCATCATCAGGAGCTGCGATGAGGAAACATTTGCTACAACACATACTTCATGAAGTCACACAGACGGTTTCAACCGACCAGAAACGCTGAGCAGGAACGTGACCGAAGCAAATCGGAGGCGAGTAGGAGGTTTGGACAGTTTACATTTTGTGATTTGAAGTTGGCAGAACCTCCGTGTCAGTGAATACTGCTTCAAAATCCCCAAAAACAAACATGAGAAACACAAACCCAAGAACCCCAACTGCTCCCCCTGCAGGCCATGCTGCAGCCTGCACCTGTGTGTGTGTGTGTGTGTGTGTGCGCACGTGTACTACAAAATAAGAAACACTCCACAAATCCACGTGCTGGAGAGGTCATCGTTTAAACTACATCTAAAACTGACTTCATTAAGCGTCGGGGGTCGTGAAGGGTCATCTGTGATGTCATCAAACGTCAACTCCCCCAGATAAACATTTAGATATATTCACAGAAAGATTTCAAGATTTACAGCTCAGAATCATTTTAATGTGAGTCATATTACCCACAACCTCAAAGTACAGAACCACCAGAGGGCGCCATCTACTCCTGGGACATCAAAGGCTGAACCCATCAACACCCCCCCCCCACCCCCAAAATTCCCAGTTTTTAGGCCCAGGCAATAGCTGTGTTTAGACATGTGGCTGAAAATGACAAAGTGGGGGCGCTGTTGTGCACTCGAACTTTCCAGAAGGTGTGTCCCTTTAGAGAAGGAGAATAAAGCTTCACATTTCTTTTGTGATTATGACCCTCGATTGTTTCAAAGCCAGTGAAAAGGTTCATCTGGTTTTCGGAAACATTTGAAAGAAAAAGTGAACTTTCGAGGCAAAGAGAAGCTACCAAACTAACTAAGCTTATTGCTAAAAGCAGCATGCAGACAACATGTTCAAAGTAAACGCACAGTTCGGCCAAAAAACGTACGATCTTAGAAGATTGTTATTGTGATGACTCAAACACCTCAAATTCATTCTTAATTAGCTTATTCATTCCTAAACAAATGTCCAACGTAACACTCAAAACATTAGCTTCTTAACAGGTTCAGCTTCTTCTTTTTCATACACACATTTTTACCGGATGCAAACAAAACATTGTCCATAAGTGCCAATTTAAGTGCTCCAGTCTCTAAAGACTGTTGGTTAGGTGCTGAATGGTTCTGAGCACCAGGAACTGGAACCAATGGCTCAAATCAGGGCCACCTGCTTAAAAAAAATTTAAAAAAAAAAAATCCCCCTACACAAGAATTTAATTTTAGCTGAAATTAGTACAAACTCAATATTCAGATTAAAAAAAAAAAATCTAATAAAAAAAATTACTCTAAAACTTAGACCCCCAGAAATCCCATTTTAGTTGCAGAGCTCTAAACTCAAAATTCTGATTAAAAAACAACAATACCAAAACAAAACAAAAAACAAATCAGAATTCTGACACACGGAATTCTGATTTATTTAATTTTTTTCAATTCCAGTCTCTTTTTTCCAAATTTTAAACTCAGAATTAGGACTATCTAACAATATTGTGACTCTTTTGACAGAATTTCAACTTTTTCTGCAGAATTCTTTGTTCTCAAAATTTGAAGATTTTGTAATTATAGCTCTGACTTTTAATTCAGAATTCCAAAAACATTTTTCTTGTGGCCCATCACATTCCAGATGAAACAAAGTACCAAAGAAATGAGACCATAAAATCTGTTTGTTTTTTAAAATTAGGCATGTTTTTCAGGCTCATTCTGTCAGCCTTGTTTTCTGCTCAAAGCAGCGCCGCTGGACAAATTCAAAGCTTGTCTGTGAGTGTTGACACAAAAGCCTCTGTGAATACTGATAAGTGATGTCATAAAAGAAAAAGGCAACAATATTTTCACATTTAAAGAGGAGTCAAAGGTGGAGAGGAGGGGCTTCAAACACGCCCCGTCTCAAATGTATCACTTTTATACATGTGGGGGGCTCAAATGTGATGTGGAAGTGTGCACAGTACAGTCGGGTCCAAAAATATTTGGACAATGAATTTTACAAGCTCAGAAAGAACAAAAAAAAATTCAGTGTCCAAACACATGTGAGCAGAACTGCGTGTGTGTGTGCGTGAGTGAGTGAGTGAGTGAATGAGTGAGTGGAGCTGATTTCCTGAGTATAAGAAAACCCGCCGTGATGGCGAATAAGTCAGGCAGGACAGGAAACCGCAAAGCAAAGATTTTCCCTTCGATACGAACCCCGGTGAGAAGACGTCTGAGCCGCTACCTGTACACAAACCAGCGTGAGCGTCACTATATACACGTTACCTTCTGCCAAACAACAAGTCACCGATACGACATCCAAACACGATGGTATTGCTGACGAATGGGGGAAATGAAAAGATTTACAATTTTAACTGCCTGTGAAATTTTTTTCCTGCTTTCATTTCAGTGCTGAGGAAGGCAAAGGAGGAATGTTTACGGCCTGTACAAAAAATACAAACGCCACACGCTGAAGACATGTTTGCATATGAACATTTTACAGTCTGACTGCATCAGAACTTCCTCACAAACTGTGTTCTTGTTTCTCATGAAATCAGGTTGAACATTCAGAAGATTTTCCTGAGTTTGAAGTGCTGTGACAAAAAGGGCCACTGAGATCATCAAAGGACGAATAAAACCACAGAAGGTGACAAAGAAAAGCAGGACGAGACGAACCAGACGAGGAGAGCTGCTGTTCGTGCCCGCCGTGGTGTTTCAGCGCTCCTTTGACAAACGTCCCCTCGGGGGGACGAATCGCAGCACTGCAGCACCACTTTGGTCCCTGCAGCGACGTTCCACTCCACAGCTGAAGGTGGCGCTACGTTTTCCCCGTGCAAGTTTGTCTTTTGTACTTTGGTCTGAGCATGAAAACTAATCTGTTGCTGCACAGTTCTGGTTAGCATTAGCTTCTCCTCTCTTGTGAGCACAGTCTCCGCCCCCTCTGCACTCATTGGCTGCGCACACAAAGGTCACATGTTTTGGCTGCTCAGTTTCAGCACGTTTGAACTTTGGATGCGTTGTGCCTCTGCAGCGATGACACAATAACGGAGGAGATGCAGAAAATATATATTTTGGTGCAACATGCATCTGTTGCTTTAAATGGAAAGGAGCTGCTGGCCACGCCCACGCTCCACAGGGAGGGGGAGTGTTGGAATGGATGAACAAACTGTGTGGGCGTGTCCCACAGAACACAGACAGGCTCAGTGGGCGTGTCGCACATTAGTCATGGAGCTTAGACGCAGACGTCCGTGACATATGTCACAAAAGATTAAATTTAGCCTTTCAGGCACAAACTGTATTTATATCAGGGAAGTTAGTGGATTTAAGATGAAACGGACTGAAACTTTTTGAAGAGGCTAAAATGTTTTTACACAATATAAACTCCTTTAATAAATACATTTATTAAAGAACGACTTGGAGGGTTGAGATGCAAAACCCAGGAAGTCCAACACTGCACATTTTAATGACGTACACTCGTCTGCTGAGGTAACGATCAGCGTGAAAAATATCCAACTATTTGAAGCATTTTCATTTGATGGATGGAAATCTGTGAATTTTCTGGTGGATTTACATAAGCTGCATGTTTCTCCAGTTTAAACAATGGACTGACTGGTTTTTGTGCCTGAACCCGTCAAAGTGGCTCGAGGGATGCGATCCAACAGGTTTAAGACATTATTGAAAATGTTAAAATTATTGAAATTATTGAAAATTGAAATTACTGATTTTTTTCCCAGTGCCTCAAATGTGCAAACTTATTATTGAAAATCATATTTTAATTTATAAATCAAGAACATTAAGATGTTTGAACAGAATGTGTCTCGATGTTTGAACCTTGAAGGCAAACAAGGACGAGGAGCTTAAAAAAAACATCTAAATATGAAATTAAAATACTGTGGTAAAGCTGCTAACAGTCACTTGGAGTTGATGCGTTTGGGGACAAATTTTAAGAGAATTAAAAAAAACCTTTTTGAAGATGGGCCAAAAGACGGCACTCTAATCAGCCTATTTCTTATTAACGGGACAAAGTTGATATTCTGAGTAAAAATAATGATTGCTGTTGTTTGTAAGTGAAACTGACATCATTTCTTGTTTATCTGATTAAAGTTCTGTTTGTAAAAGGAATTCTGAAACACCAACAGGCAGGCGGAGCTGCAGAGTCCGACGAGGAGCTGCAGGGTCCGAGACGGAGCTGCAGGGTCCAAGACAGAGCTGCAGGGTCCGAGACGGAGCTGCAGGGTCCGACGAGGAGCTGCAGGGTCCGAGACGGAGCTGCAGGGTCCAAGACAGAGCTGCAGGGTCCGAGACGGAGCTGCAGGGTCCGACGAGGAGCTGCAGGGTCCGAGACGGAGCTGCAGGGTCCAAGACAGAGCTGCAGGGTCCGAGGAGGAGCTGCAGGGTCCGAGACGGAGCTGCAGGGTCCAAGACAGAGCTGCAGGGTCCGACAAGGAGCTGCAGGGTCCGAGACGGAGCTGCAGGGTCCGACGAGGAGCTGCAGGGTCCGAGACAGAGCTGCAGGGTCCGACGAGGAGCTGCAGGGTCTGAGACAGAGCTGCAGGGTCCGACGAGGAGCTGCAGGGTCCGACGAGGAGCTGCAGGGTCCGAGACGGAGCTGCAGGGTCCGAGACGGAGCTGCAGGGTCCGAGGAGGAGCTGCAGGGTCCGAGACGGAGCTGCAGGGTCCGAGACGGAGCTGCAGGGTCCGAGACGGAGCTGCTGGTTCCGACGAGGAGCTGCAGGGTCCGAGACGGACCGCGGTTGGGTTGTGAGGTTCACCATTAGTGTCTCCGGTGTGGAGGCTGCTGCCGGGCCAAGGTTAGCACCACTGGAAGGTTTGGTGAGAAGGTCTCACTGTGTTACCGTGACAACACCTGGAGAACAGTATTGCTGCTGTTAAGACAACTTTAGTGTCAAACATTAAAAAACAAGAAGACATAAATACAAAGAAAGCTTGTTTTCAGTGGACACTGGCAGAGGCTGAACTTCTCAACAACCCGAAGAACGGGTTCGTCACGAGAGCAAAATTAAATAAGAAAAAAACAGAACAAACACTACTTGGCGCCGTCCTTCCGCGGCTGCTCGTCAGTTGTACATTTGTCAGTCATTTCCTGGCAAAAGTCCACAGTCACCGTCTGGTTGGACTTTTCCACGCACAGTCCCGACTCGGCGTACAAGCTGGCCGCGTGGCTGTCCAGGTCTTTGACCGGCCCGTTCCTTATTGACAAAGCAGGCTCGCCCTCTGGGCGGCCGGGGGACCCGCGGGGGGCGGGTTCGGGCGTTGCTGTGCCTGAGTGGGCGGTGAGGTCGATGCTGGTGGTGGAGTGGCCCGGCAGCATGGCGCCGGCTTTAGGCTCGTGTGCGGTGGCGGCGGCGCTGCTGGCAGTGGAGTTGGCGGGCCGCAACACGGGGCAGTAGTGGTGTAAGGACTGGACCTGCTCCGGGCTCAGCTGGACGTCCCGGCACACCTCCTGGGACAGACAGGAGAAGTTCTCCCACAGCTCACCCATACACGCCTTCAGCTGGTTCCGCTCCGTCAGCAGCTTCTCCTTCTCACACACCTGCAGGCACACGTGTATACACACACAGACACACACGCACACACGCGTATACACACACACGCACACACACACACAAATGCACACACGCGTATACACGCACACACACACACACACAAATGCACACACGCGTATACACGCACACGCACACACGCGTATACACGCACACGCACACACGCGTATACACACACACGCACACACGCGTATACACACACACGCACACACACACACGTATTCAGAGTCTAACTTTGCACTCAGAACTTTCAGTATTTTCACTTTGTGATGTTTAAACCGGCTCTTTGATGATCAGCTGATCACATGTACACACACACACACACACCTGCTGATGAAGAACACAGTCACAGCGGGTCACACGGTATTTATAGGGTGTGCAGATGGTGTTAAGGTGAACAAAACTGAAGTGAAAATGAACAAATGAATGCTGACACATCAGTGCTTCTTTCATTTGATCTGAGTGCTGCATTCAGTTTCTGATCGATCAGTAGAGATATTTTCACAGTGATCTTTGAACTTTTCTCTGTCATTAGATTAAAACTGTCTGAGATATTACAAAATGAGGCTCTCGTAGTTTTCATCCCCGTTATTGATTCAGGGCTGTAAATCATTTGACCTGTTTTCATTTGGACTCTTGTCACTTTGCAGTTAAAACGAGTCAAAGTCTGTTTGTCTAAAATTACAAACAATCAAACTAAACTTTTTATATCTTGAAAAGATGCACATGGTCTCCATGGCAACAGCAGGCAACCTATTCTCCTTCCATGTCGTCTTCGTCACGGCAGCAGAAGTCGCCCTCTGGCCTCTCCGTGGCTAATTAAGCACCTGAAGGTTTTCTGTTGTTGCTATGGTTACAGCTGGAGTCAGCATGTTTTCTTTGGACTCACCAGTTTTCTGATCTCACACTCCAGGTTCAGGATGCAGTCGAGCTTCCTCTTGCGGCAGCGCTGCGCGGCAATGCGGTTCTTACTCCGCCGCCTGACGTCGTGAATGAACTCAAGCTGCTCTGAAGTCAGTTTGTGCATTTTTACCAACATCTGAAAGTCATTCCTTGGAAGATTTGTGATTTGATCGACAGGGAAAGGGAGCTTCACCTGGAAAACATCAGAACAAGATCAGAAGATGAATCACCTCAAATTTCATATTCATGGATTCATTCTGCATTTGTCACATGAACAGAAGAACAAATACAGTGGATCTAGAAAGAAGTCACTCTTCTTTTTTCCACATTTTGTTAAAAAAATGGATGAAATTTTCTCCTCAAGCTTCTACTCACAACACCCCATAATGACAACATGAAAAAGATTTTTGAAATAAACTAAGAAATCTCATGTCCATAAATATTCACAGCCTTTGTTCAATACTTTGTTGATGCACCTTTGGCAGCAATTACAGCCTCAAGTCTTCTTGAATATGATGCCACAAGCTTGGTGCACCTATCTTTGGGCAGTTTGGTCCATTCCTCTTTGCAGCACCTCTCAAGCTCCATCAGGTTGGATGGGGAGCGTCGGTGCACAGACATTTTCAGATCTCTCCAGAGATGTTCAGTCAGATTCAGGTCTGGGCTCTGGCTGGACCACTCAAGGACATTCACAGAGTTGTCCTGAAGACACTCCTTTGATATCTTGGCTGTGTGCTTAGGATCATTGTCCTGCTGAAAGATGAACCGTCACCCCAGTCTGAGGTCCAGAGCACTCTGGAGCAGGTTTTCATCCAGGATGTCTCTGTACATTGCTGCATTCATCTTCCCCTCAATCCTGACTAGTCTCCCAGTTCCTGCTGCTGAAAAACATCCCCACAGCATGATGCTGCCACCACCATGCTTCACTGTAGGGATGGTGCCTGGTTTCCTCCAAACATGAGGTCAAAGAGTTAAGTCTTTGTCTCATCAGACCAGAGAATTTTGTTTCTCCTGGTCTGAGAGTCCTTCAGGTGTCTTTGGTCAAACTCCAGGTGGGCTGCCATGTGCCTTTTACTAAGGAGTGGCTTCCATCTGGACACTCTACCACACAGGTCTGATTGGTGGATTGCTGCAGAGATTGGTTTCCTTCTGGAAGGTTCTCCTCTCTCCACAGAGGAATGCTGGAGCTCTGACAGAGTGACTATCGGGTTCTTGGTCACCTCCCTGACTAAGGTCCTTCTCCCCCAGTCGCTCAGTTTAGACGGGCGTCCAGCTCTAGGAAGAGTCCTGGTGGATCTGAATTTCTTCCATTTACAGATGATGGAGGCCACTGTGCTCATTGGGACCTTCAAAGCAGCAGAAATATTTCTGTTCCCTTCCCCAGATTTGTGTCTCCAGACAATCCTGTCTCTGAGGTCTACAGACAATTCCTTTGACTTCATGCTTGGTTTGTGTCAACTGTGGGACCTTATATGTAGACAGGTGTGTGTCTTTCCAAATCATCTCCAACCAACTGAATTGACCCCAGGTGGACTCCAGTTAAGCTGTAGAAACATCTCAAAGATGATCAGTGGAAACAGGAGGCACCTGATTGTGATCATCAACACTGTTTTCAGTTTTTCCTCTTGTGAACAGACATTTTTATCAAACACAAAAAATTTCTAAAAAGGTCAGAAACATGATCTTATTTGAGATGTGTATCCTCCATCTATGGACAGATGATACAGTGAAAAAATTACTTCATATTGTTGAACACAGCGAGACATTCAGCTTTTTTCAGTGGAAGATACTGAGTATTAAATTATCAAAGTTAAAAATGTCTTGTTTTATGATCTTTATTTTTCTATTTAACTTTTTTCCTTTTCTTTATGTATTTTTTGTATCTTTTCTTTGCTTTTGGCTGGTGTGTATGTGTGTGTGTGTGTGTGTGGGGGGGGGGGGGGGTGCTAAACTTGAGGATTCCTTTAATTTATTGTTGTCTCTTCAGCAAGTGACATCAGCGATGTGTCAGAGAAAAGAACTCACCAGCTCAGCTGGTGGGTTGTGAACTTGCAGACTGCTGGCCTCTCCTGGCATACAGCAGTCCTACGCTTTGGCCAGAAGATGGCAGCAGAGTGCCGCCCCGCAGAGGGCCTGCAGGGGCCTCACATTAATCATCAAGCAGCCGCTAGGCAGAGGGGAAACACAGGTCCAAGAAAAGAGTCCATCTCTGTCCCCGAGCACCTGGACAGGTGCCAACATGACAGATTGGGTGAGCAGTCACGCGGCAACATGGCCCAGATCAGGGTCAGGTGATGTGTGGGATGCAAACACATCCCTCAGCAGAACAAAAGGATGGAGAGCCGCGCAGCATGTGGTGCAAGCGTCTCAAAGGTGTGCATGGCGACTCTGCATTCTCGCTTTGGGGTGACAGCTCGGCCTCCATCCCTCAGGTGACGGTGAACCCGGCAATGAGCATGTCACAGGCAGATCTGCTGCAGTGGTATTGTTGTGCACGGGGGGGTAACAAAGAGGCAGACAGCCGGAGAGCCGAGGAGCGTCAGTTCTCCTTCACGTGTATGAGGAGCAAAGTCAAACACCAAACCAGCCCTGAGGGAGAAACCAGATCCATGTTCCTCGTCCGGCCTGCAGCAGTCCTACTTCTCATCTCAGCTCCACATCTGCATGCAGACACATGAATAAATAACGAGCTGAGCTCTCAAGGCCGGACACAGCTACATCGGAGCATCACGGGCTCAAAGACAGGATGCTGGAAAGTGTCGGGACAAGCCACCAGCTCCTCACCGCGCAGACGACCACACGTCCGTGTTCAGAATTCAAACCCGCCGTCACATCGCGTGACAGTAGCTTTGATCACATCAGGTTTGAAAAAGTGGGGAAGGAGACGAGGGAACGGCATCGACCTTGTGATGGTTCTTCCTCCCTCTCATCCAGCAGGCAGTCCGACTCAGGGGATGGCTAAATTTAGCCACTCCACCACCAGAACCAGTTCAGGAGCGAAGCTGGATGACAGAGTGTTTGCTACTAGCAGCCAGCTGTTCCCCATCTCCATCCTCCTCCTCCTCAGCATCACTCACTTCTGGGTCAATATTCTACAAATCAACCCTCCCCCATAAAACAAACAAAGAAACCTGAAAGTGAGGAGGCTGTCTTAAAAACAGCCTGTCAAAGTCTGACACGGTTTCATTTGGATCTTTTCTGAAACTTTGCTTCCATAACTCCTGTTGATCATCCAACCCCCTGCTCTCACCCGTCCGATTCCCCCCCTCACCCGTCCAATTCCCCCCTCTCACCTGTCCCGATTCCCCCTGCTCTCACTCGTCCCGATTCCCCCTGCTCTCACCCGTCCCGATTCCCCCTGCTCTCACCCGTCCGATTCCCCTGCTCTCACCCGTCCGATTCCCCCTGCTCTAACCCGTCCGATTCCCCTGCTCTCACCCGTCCGATTCCCCCTGCTCTAACCCGTCCGATTCCCCCTGCTCTCACCCGTCCGATTCCCCTGCTCTCACCCGTCCGATTCCCCCTGCTCTAACCCGTCCGATTCCCCCTGCTCTCACCTGTCCGATTCCCCCTGCTCTCACCCGTCCGATTCCCCTGCTCTCACCCGTCCGATTCCCCCTGCTCTAACCCGTCCGATTCCCCCTGCTCTCACCTGTCCCGATTCCCCCTGCTCTCACCCGTCCGATTCCCCCTGCTCTCACCCGTCCGATTCCCCCTGCTCTCACCCGTCCGATTCCCCCCTCTCACCTGTCCCGATTCCCCCTGCTCTCACCTGTCTGATTCCCCCTGCTCTCACCCATCTGATTCCCCCTGCTCTCACCCGTCCGATTCCCCCTGCTCTCACCCGTCCGATTCCCCCTGCTCTCACCCGTCCGATTCCCCCTGCTCTCACCCGTCCGATTCCCCCTGCTCTCACCTGTCCGATTCCCCCTGCTCTCACCTGTCTGATTCCCCCCTCTCACCTGTCCAATTCCCCCTGCTCTCACCTGTCTGATCCCCCCTGCTATCACCTGTCCGATATCTCTGCTGTGAATGCTGGACTGATGCTGGATTTGGACACTTCTTCATTCTCTCTCAGTCACTGTCAACATGCATGTGGTTCTGAAGTGACATCTATATTTCCAAAGCGTAGGTCTGGCCACCGAGGTGATTACTGCTTCTATTTTTAAGAGCCTCTCATAGTCAGGATCTGAATACCCATTTGGGACCACAACACGCTCACATGTCTTCTGTTCAGATCCCGAGGGAACTGAACAAATCAAAGCATTTTTCAGGGGACACTTGTGGTTTGCAGAGTCACTGCAGCTTGGACACGTGACGGATGTGATCCGTGAGCAGACGCTCAACGGAGGAGCTGAAACAACCTTTCAGGAGAGAAATCCAGCTCAGCATCCGGTCTTCAACTGCAGCATCACCCACCATTGTTGAACCACATCCTGTTTACAGGAAAATGTGACACACAGACATGTGCACTTGCACAGGTATCAGCCTGCTGGCTTTGGGCCGAGAGGGCGCATCATGTGACCCCTGCAGCTGGCTCCGCCCCCCGTCGATAATTAATGCCTCAATTCAAAGGTGTCTGTGGAAGGTTTTTAAACTTCCTGCATCACTGATAGACACAAAACTACTCAATTACCATAAAAACTGGACAACTTTTTATGAGAATGGAAACAGTGTCGAGGCCGGTTATGCAGCTGAGCATGGAGAGGTCAGAGGTCACCCAGGCCACGTGAGGTCACCTGCAGCTGCAGCGTAAAACCCTTAAAACGGCTTCCTTTGAAAAAGGTACAAATGTGATGTTTGGGGTTCCATTACTTTATTTTGTCTTCATAGTGTTTCTGTTAGGTTATATGTTCTGGTTTGCTTTGCATGTTCAGTTTTCTTGTATTGTCTTGCTGGGTTTTTCCCACTGATCTGTATATATTATACAAATAATGAATGTTTATGAGTTCAATGGTACAAATATTTCACCAAATTAAATATTCGTTCCATTGAAAGAATGTAAAAACATTCATTACTTGTTTTATGTAACGGCTAAAATAGATCCTTGTCATATTTCATTAATTTATAAACCACAGAAAAGGGACTTACATTTTGGTGTTCTACTGCTGCTAAAGTCCAAATTGTGACGTGTAGTCCAGTGATGCTGTGCATTGACTTTGTCTTCCATAAAAAAAAAAAATGAAAAAAAAGAAAGAAAGAAAAAAAAAGAGACTGTGTAGTTCCTCAATGCAGCCAAAAATCACATCAGCTTTTCATCTGAACAGCTCTTCATGCATCCAGACGGCTTACAGCGGAGTGGATTTTGTGTGTGTATGCTACAAGTCAGTTAGCTCAATCAAATCGTTGTCTCGGTAGGGTCGTTGTCCCCCACGCACGTGCTTACACACATGCAACTGGGTTGGCGCTTGTGCATGCGTATATGACCAAAAAACGACTGTACATCCTCAGTGCAGTGAAAAAAAAAAACTCACGTCAGAAATTAGTCCAGCTTTTCTGTTGCTTGTGTGCGCGCACGCGTTGTGGTGCATGTCTGTGTGTGAGCGTGCATATGCATGCTGACCTGCACAGTGCACACTGCCCTGCACACAGCAAGCTGACCCGCACAGTGCACGCTGATCTGGACACAGCAAGCTGACCTGCACAGTGCATGCTGACCTGTAAACAGCAAGCTGACCTGCACACAGCAAGCTGACCCGCACAGTGCATGCTGAGCTGCACACAGCAAGATGACCCGCACAGTGCACGCTGAGCTGCACACAGCAAGCTGACCCGCACAGTGCACGCTGAGCTGCACACAGCAAGCTGACCCGCACAGTGCACGCTGATCTGGACACAGCAAGATGACCCGCACAGTGCACGCTGAGCTGCACACAGCAAGATGACCCGCACAGTGCATGCTGACCTGCAAACAGCAAGCTGACCTGCACACAGCAAGCTGACCCGCACAGTGCACGCTGATCTGGACACAGCAAGCTGACCCGCACAGTGCACGCTGATCTGCACACAGCAAGCTGACCCGCACAGTGCACGCTGATCTGCACACAGCAAGCTGACCCGCACAGTGCACGCTGATCTGGACACAGCAAGATGACCCGCACAGTGCACGCTGAGCTGCACACAGCAAGATGACCCGCACAGTGCATGCTGACCTGCAAACAGCAAGCTGACCTGCACACAGCAAGCTGACCCGCACAGTGCACGCTGATCTGGACACAGCAAGCTGACCCGCACAGTGCACGCTGATCTGCACACAGCAAGATGACCCGCACAGTGCACGCTGATCTGGACACAGCAAGCTGACCCGCACAGTGCACGCTGACCTGCACACAGCAAGCTGACCCGCACAGTGCACGCTGAGTTGCACACAGCACGCTGACCCGCACAGTGCACACTCACCTGCATACAGCAAGCTGACCTGCACAGTGCACGCTGACCTGCACACAGCACGCTGACCCGCACAGTGCACGCTGAGCTGCACACAGCAAGCTGACCCGCACAGTGCACGCTGACCTGCACACAGCAAGCTGACCCGCACAGTGCACGCTGACCTGCACACAGCACGCTGACCTGCACAGTGCATGCTGAGTTGCACACAGCAAGCTGACCCGCACAGTGCACACTCACCTGCATACAGCAAGCTGACCTGCACAGTGCACGCTGACCTGCACACAGCACGCTGACCTGCACAGTGCACGCTGAGCTGCACACAGCACGCTGACCTGCACAGTGCACGCTGACCTGCACACAGCACGCTGTCCTGCACAGTGCACGCTGACCTGCACAGTGCACGCTGACCTGCACACAGCACGCTGACCTGCACAGTGCATGCTGAGCTGCACAGTACATGCTGACCTGCACACAGCAAGCTGACCTGCACAGTGCATGCTGACCTGCACACAGAAAGCTGACTCGCACAGTGCATGCTGAGTTGCACACAGCACGCTGACCTGCACAGTGCACGCTGACCTGCACACAGCACTCTGTCCTGCACAGTGCACGCTGACCTGCACAGTGCATGCTGAGCTGCACAGTACACACTGACCTGCACACAGCAAGCTGACCTGCACAGTGCATGCTGACTTAAAGAACTGATAAGACTAATACTCAGGGAAAAAGGCCATGTTCTAAATGAATATGTTTGTGTGATTTGTCATCACAAATACCCGTATATAAAGCCAGAAACACCTGCAGACACTCCATTTTTCTTTGAGATTCCTCATTTTCATATTTTGGACGAAACAAAGGCTCTGGTGGTTCTCCTGAAAGCTGCAACTCTGTAGACAGACAGAATTTCGATCACGCGTGAACAGCTCAGCTTGTGATCTATCGTTATGAAAGGCAAATTGGACCGAGACCGCAGCCACATCATCTCAGGAGTCGAGCAAAGCATTTCTGCAGCGGTAGTGGAACTGATATTCTGCTCTGTGAGCTTCCTGTCACACATTTATTCTATTTCTTGTTTTGACTGACAAAAATACAAATGTGTTGATGTTTCAGGATTACTTCCTCATCCCGCCCACTCGCTCTGAGATCAATATTTGCACGGCTGTGGCCACATGATACACCAGAACCATCCTAACGCCTACACTACCACAGGAGCTTCAGGGCTTTCAGACGGAGCTTTCACAAGTTACAGCAGCGCTCTGAGGAGGAGTTAGAGCAGAACTCGGAGACAGAGCTACAGCGCTCTGAGGAGGGGTTAGAGCAGAACTCGGAGACAGAGCTACAGCGCTCTGAGGAGGAGTTAGAGCAGAACTCGGAGACAGAGCTACAGCGCTCTGAGGAGGGGTTAGAGCAGAACTCGGAGACAGAGCTACAGCGCTCTGATGAGGAGTTAGAGCAGAACTCGGAGACAGAGCTACAGCGCTCTGAGGAGGAGTTAGAGCAGAACTCGGAGCTACAGCGCTCTGAGGAGGAGTTAGAGCAGAACTCGGAGCTACAGCGCTCTGAGGAGGAGTTAGAGCAGAACTCAGAGACAGAGCTGCAGCGCTCTGAGGAGGAGTTAGAGCAGAACTCGGAGACAGAGCTACAGCGCTCTGAGGAGGAGTTAGAGCAGAACTCGGAGACAGAGCTACAGCGCTCTGAGGAGGAGTTAGAGCAGAACTCAGAGCTACAGCGCTCTGAGGAGGAGTTAGAGCAGAACTCAGAGACAGAGCTGCAGCGCTCTGAGGAGGAGTTAGAGCAGAACTCGGAGACAGAGCTACAGCGCTCTGAGGAGGAGTTAGAGCAGAACTCAGAGACAGAGCTGCAGCGCTCTGAGGAGGAGTTAGAGCAGAACTCGGAGACAGAGCTACAGCGCTCTGAGGAGGAGTTAGAGCAGAACTCAGAGACAGAGCTGCAGCGTTCTGAGGAGGAGTTACAGCAGAACTCAGAGACAGAGCTGCAGCGCTCTGAGGAGGAGTTAGAGCAGAACTCAGAGCTGCAGCGCTCTGAGGAGGAGTTACAGCAGAACTCAGAGACAGAGCTGCAGCGCTCTGAGGAGGAGTTAGAGCAGAACTCGGAGACAGAGCTACAGCGCTCTGAGGAGGAGTTAGAGCAGAACTCAGAGCTACAGCGCTCTGAGGAGGAGTTAGAGCAGAACTCAGAGCTGCAGCGCTCTGAGGAGGAGTTAGAGCAGAACTCGGAGACAGAGCTACAACGCTCTGAGGAGGGGTTAGAGCAGAACTCGGAGACAGAGCTACAGCGCTCTGAGGAGTTGTTAGAGCAGAACTCCGAGCTACAGCGCTCTGAGGAGGAGTTACAGCAGAACTCAGAGCTGCAGCGCTCTGAGGAGGAGTTACAGCAGAACTCAGAGCTGCAGCGCTCTGAGGAGGGGTTACAGCAGAACTCAGAGACAGAGCTCCAGCGCTCTGAGGAGGAGTTACAGCAGAACTCAGAGACAGAGCTGCAGCGCTCTGAGGAGGAGTTACAGCAGAACTCAGAGACAGAGCTGCAGCGCTCTGAGGAGGAGTTACAGCAGAACTCAGAGACAGAGCTCCAGCGCTCTGAGGAGGAGTTACAGCAGAACTCAGAGACAGAGCTGCAGCGCTCTGAGGAGGAGTCAGAGCAGAACTTGGAGCTACAGCGCTCTGAGGAGGAGTTAGAGCAGAACTCAGAGACAGAGCTGCAGCGCTCTGAGGAGGAGTTAGAGCAGAACTCGGAGACAGAGCTACAGCGCTCTGAGGAGGAGTTACAGCAGAACTCAGAGACAGAGCTGCAGCGCTCTGAGGAGGAGTTAGAGCAGAACTCGGAGACAGAGCTACAGCGCTCTGAGGAGGAGTTAGAGCAGAACTCGGAGACAGAGCTACAGCGCTCTGAGGAGGAGTTAGAGCAGAACTCAGAGCTACAGCGCTCTGAGGAGGAGTTACAGCAGAACTCAGAGACAGAGCTGCAGCGCTCTGAGGAGGAGTTAGAGCAGAACTCGGAGACAGAGCTACAGCGCTCTGAGGAGGAGTTAGAGCAGAACTCGGAGACAGAGCTACAGCGTTCTGAGGAGGAGTTAGAGCAGAACTCAGAGCTACAGCGCTCTGAGGAGGAGTTAGAGCAGAACTCAGAGACAGAGCTGCAGCGCTCTGAGGAGGAGTTAGAGCAGAACTCGGAGACAGAGCTACAGCGCTCTGAGGAGGAGTTAGAGCAGAACTCAGAGACAGAGCTGCAGCGCTCTGAGGAGGAGTTAGAGCAGAACTCAGAGCTACAGCGCTCTGAGGAGGAGTTAGAGCAGAACTCGGAGACAGAGCTACAGCGCTCTGAGGAGGAGTTAGAGCAGAACTCGGAGACAGAGCTACAGCGCTCTGAGGAGGAGTTAGAGCAGACCTCAGAGCTACAGCGCTCTGAGGAGGAGTTAGAGCAGAACTCGGAGACAGAGCTGCAGCGCTCTGAGGAGGAGTTACAGCAGAACTCGGAGACAGAGCTGCAGCGCTCTGAGGAGGAGTTAGAGCAGAACTCAGAGCTACAGCGCTCTGAGGAGGAGTTAGAGCAGAACTCGGAGACAGAGCTACAGCGCTCTGAGGAGGAGTTAGAGCAGAACTCGGAGACAGAGCTACAGCGCTCTGAGGAGGAGTTAGAGCAGAACTCGGAGACAGAGCTACAGCGCTCTGAGGAGGAGTTAGAGCAGACCTCAGAGCTACAGCGCTCTGAGGAGGAGTTAGAGCAGAACTCGGAGACAGAGCTACAGCGCTCTGAGGAGGAGTTAGAGCAGACCTCAGAGCTACAGCGCTCTGAGGAGGAGTTAGAGCAGAACTCGGAGACAGAGCTACAGCGCTCTGAGGAGGAGTTAGAGCAGACCTCAGAGCTACAGCGCTCTGAGGAGGAGTTAGAGCAGAACTCGGAGACAGAGCTGCAGCGCTCTGAGGAGGAGTTAAAGCAGAACTCAGAGCTACAGCGCTCCGAGGAGGAGTTGCAGTGCTCTCAGATGAAGCTGCACGTTTCTACTTCTCACATTCTCCATGCTGGCTGATCAGCCTGTGCAACAGTGTTTAAATGTATGTCACCAACGGCTCAGTGAAGATGTCGACCAATCACAGAGCAGAAGAGATCTCATCTCATCACCTTGAAAAAGTGCACTGAGTTCAGGCTTCCTTCCTGGCTGGGGTCCGTCAGTGCAAAGTCCTATTTTTATCAGCGGCGGCCCGTGACACAGCGAGCGTGGTCATTGCTCCTGGCTGAGTTACACAGAGATCGGACAAAGAGCCGCACAGGAAGCATGAGGCAGCACTTCTCTGTGCACACGGAAAACAAAAAGGAGAAAGTGATCGGCAAGTCTCAGCTTTCACTGGACTTCCTGCTCAAAGGCACACGGGCAGAAACGAAGCACAAGAGTCAGTCTGATGACATGGTCTCCACGTTCACATCACAAACTGAAGTCTCTCTCCCTCTCTCTGTCTCTCTCACTCACTCGCTGTTATCAATTTGTAAAAATCTGACAAATGTTAATTTGTAGGTTAAAGTAAACGTATTTTCTCTGCTTCATTAATGCCGAACACAGACGGCAGCCTTGTAACCCTCAACTTGGGAAAATGAAACTTCATGTTTTGCTTTCTTCAGGAATCTCCAGGAAGTTTCAAGAAAAGCTGAAAAACACAGTGTCATGTTCCTACTGATGAACGAGTGACGGACTGAGAGCTCAGCGCATCTCTCGGTACAAATGTTTTATATTAAATGTTACACATGAAGTAGCCTTGACACTTGGAGCCTCCCAAACAATTACTTGTGTTTTGAATGAGACGTTGATGGAAAAATTCCGCCACCTCTGGCTGTAAATGCAGCAGCTGTCCAAGGTGATGGCACTTGCTGTCAAAAGTTTAAAATTTTTAATTTTTGCAACTTAGTGCAGCAACAAGGACAAACTGGATCTTATTTTATCTTTAACAAGGTGGAGAACTGGACAGTGAGAGACAGATTATTTAAGTGCAGAGAGTTGTCTGGTTTTAATCAGGTCAATGTGAATAATTTGTTTGATATTAGAGAAAGGAATTAATCGATAACCTCATGAAAGGTGAACTTTTAAGCTGCCCATCAGAGTCAGAGCTTCCTGTTTTAACAGAACACCATGCAAAATGCCAAAACTCTGTTCCATCTTTCAATGAAGTCAATTATTGTCCGTGTTTTTTATATTGAGCACCTACAGTCTGCAGACGACAGAAATTCTACTATAACAATGTTTTTTTTGACACTGATGTGTGAATGCAACAGAACCTGTCTAATCTTGTGTGCGGTACCAGGAGTAGGTTCAGAGACTTGCTCAAAGACACCGTTAAATATAAACATCGGGAATCAAACTGCTGTCCTTTGTGTTAGTGGCCACCTGAAGCGCTAAAAAAAAGAAAAAAAAGAAAGAAAAGTAGGCCTTCAGACAAAACCAAAACAAAAAAAGCAGAAAACAAACCTGACACATTTGTCAAAGTTTACCTCAACGAATGAAAAAAGACCTGCAGGTTTTACTGTCGGCAGAAAGGTTCATGTTAAGATCTTTAAGGGCTCGTCAGGTGGACGAAAACCCAAAAACTAAACAGCAGGAACCCACCAGCAGAGACACGACTTTCTCCAGCAGGTGGTGAAATTAGTTCTTCACTGTTTCGACAGAGAAACATTCACTCATAAGGAACGACAGGCACATAACCTGGAGTGAATCAGGACACCACCAGCACAACACGTACACGCTCACAGACACGACAAAGAGAAGTCGGACGAAGGCTCAGTCGCAAATGAGTTGCACGTCTTTTAGTCCACAGGCAAGATGCTGAGGCGCAGCATCCTGCGGAGCTCCAACCGTCCCGCCTCAATCCACACCGCTGCTCTGCCAGTCATGTCACCATAGCAACGCACCACTTTCTCTTCCTGCTCCGTCTGTGCACTTCGGTGCAGTGATCCAAAATGATTCGGCCAACACCTCCAGCAAACGTGTGTGAATGTAAATGTAAAAAACACGAGCCGAGAGGTTGCAGGTCAAGCTCCGCATCACTGTCAGTCAGACAGGACGGAACGCCTCCCGACTAACTGCAGCCATGTTCATAATTTAGTGTTTTGATCAAGTGGTACAGAGGAGGATTTTCTTAAAAAGAAGACCTGAAAGTTCAGCTACAATTTGCCAGAAGGTACATCTGAGATACAAACCTGGATTTGATCTGTTTTGGTGAAAGAAAACCCTCCTCTGTACCACTTCATCATGAAGCTGGATAACTGGAGATACAAAATGCAAAACATGCACTGTGCACAGTTTCTCCAATCACAGCCACAGAATCCTATAACTTCTTCTGGGTTGTCTGGGTGTCTTGGTGGCTTTCCTCACTCTTCTTCTTCTTGAACAGTCACTCAGTTTTTCAGAACTGTCTACTCCACACAGATTTACCATAAAGTGCCAAACTGTTCGTATTTCTTCATAACTGATGTTATTAAAGTCCAAGACAAATTCAGTGAGTTGGAAATGTTCATGTATCCATCCTCTGACTGGCAATAAAACTGATTATTTACAGGTATTATACCAAAGGGGCTGATTACTTATGCAACCCATCATCTTGGATTTTATATTTTTAATTAATTTATATCAAGTTGTACAGATTTGGTTTAAGTTTGAGCTTAAGGAAGATAATTCTAGAAATTTTTATATTGAGAAGACTGATTTACGTTTTGTATTTGAAATGGCATAAACAAATTAAAATATGTGAAATCATGAAGGGCTGAATACTTTTGGAGCATTCGGCACAGAACAACACTTAACTGAAAAAGTTAGAAGTGGATCTTGATGAAATTTTATTTTGTAGACAAATTCTTGATGCTAAAAGAAAAGCCTCTTACTGGTTAATACTGAGAAAAAAGACAATGTGCAGAAAAGCCACCGTCTGCGTCTGAAACTGAAACACTGTGACACATCTTGACCACAAGCAGAAATAAAATATACATTTTTTAGTTGTTATTTTAGAATATTGCAGATTTAAAAGTGAAAAACAAACAAACAAACAAAAGCTGTGATAAGATTCTGACCATAAAACTGACTTGTTTCAAGTTTCCCTGAGGCAGGAAATCTGCTGATTTGGACTTTGTCCACCTGCGCGTTGGACGTCCCTGGACCGATTCCTGAACAGTAAATAACGCTGGTCTGGTCTGCAGCCTGCAGGACGTCTGCCCAGCCGGATTAGAGGAGGCCGATTAGAGGATTGGCTTCTCCTCCACATCAGCACTATGGAGTCTCCCTGCAGCGCCGTCATAACACCTTACTGAACCGCCGCCCACTCGCACTCCACCAGCCATTAAAACTTTACGGCCGCAGCACATCGCTACTGTAAAGGCCCCGCGGCAATCCCACATGCACTGCACCATGCACGTTCGTGCCAGCACAGCTGATTGTCGACAGGCGTCTGAGAGAAACCCTGAGGTAAATATGGGGCCTTCAAACATATACAGTTCTGAAGGGACCAAAAGGTTCCTGCCAGCACCAAAGCGTGCACGTGCACACCTTCTAACATAAACAGTGACATCATCCTGCAGATTTGGACTCACTCGCCTGCAACCCTCATTCTCCTAAAACAAACCCTCTGTCAGTGTCCAAATATATCTGAGCCTCAGTGCATGTAATGGCTGAATCAGTGAGGTCTGAACTCGGTGCCGCGGCCTCCTGCCTTCAGACCGTTGAGGACCTCCAGCAGTGCATAAAGCAGATTAATAATATCAAAGCACATCTGTGCCCTCTGGAGCCGCGTAAATCTTTTCCTGAACACTCGCGCTTCAATAACGCAGTGATTTAATGAGCGCTAACGCGGACCTGGAGAGCAGGCCACAGTCGTATAATTAGCCATTGAGGGACTGAGTGCCATCTTAACACCGTGTGATTACATGCAGAAGAATGCTTTACACTGACCTCTGAGCCTCGCTCCTGAACGTGGCAGGACTCGCTGTCTCCCTCTGAGAAGGAGCCGGACTCGTCGCTGGAGTTGGTGCCGTACGACTGCTCACATTTGATCTTGGGCCGCACTTGGCTGAAAAGGGCTTCGCCGCCCACGCTGGGCTCCTGCTGGTCCACGTTGAGGCAGCGTGCCACATTGGAGCATGGAGAAGAGGAGAACTCGAACTGAGGGAGGCTGCAGGGAGACCCACCACTGCCGTCCTCCGCGTATGAGTAAGAGGAGCAGGAGCTGGACGTCCTGGTCCGTGTCTCACAGGGCGGCGAGCGCGGGCACACTTTGATTGGCACTGGGCAGCTGGTGTTGGGTCGCGGGCGGCACAGGAGTGGGGGCTCTGTGGAGGTGGTGCCGGGAGAATAGTTCTGGGAGGTGGGGAGGGACTGGCTGGCTCCGGCCCACAGGCCCTTTGGCATGTGCTCAGAGAGCTCCATCTCCAAAGAATTCCCTCCAGGGAAGGAATGTGCTGGCGTTCCCAGACGGTTGCAGGCCCCTGAGGAAAATATGACACTACGACGGTCCAGTTCAACCTCCTGTTTGCAGACCCCGTCGCAGGAGGCAGACTTTAGGGACAAGCCAGTAGGAAAACTGTCCTCGTCCTTCGGGGATGCCGCAGACAGGCCCAGCTCCCCCGTGAAAGGCCTGAAGTCTTTTTTGTGATCTCCCTGAGAGTTGCCTTTGTCGTGGGGGCTAACGAGTCTGTTGGTGAGTAGCTGCTGCGATGTGTTGGGCAGACTCGGGAGGTCCGCCCCTTTCTTGAAGAAGGCTCGGAGGCAGGAAGGGGACTTGATCCTCTTGGTTCTTTCCACTGACACAGGGTTATCCATTTCCATGGTTGTCACGCCTTCCTTATCGGTGACGTCCTGCTCGTCCCCCGACAGGCACAACGAGACCGCCTCCTCCCCTGCTTGTGGTTCGACTTTGATCTGTGCCAAAGACAGCGCGCCTGGACCAGGTGCTGATCCGCTCTCCTTGAATGTGCTTGGAAAACCTGAGGTACTGGTGTGTGAGGAGGTGTCATTATTGTGCTTGTTACAAGCCCACTGATACTTCCTGTATTTGGGGCATCGCGGCAGGTCTGAGGCTCCGTGCCGGTCAAACTCCAGCCGGCCATCCGTAAAGTTATTGGGCACCACCGCTGCTAGATGATCATCATCGGGGTGTCGAAAGGAGGCGATGGCATCGGCACACCGCCGCGCTCTGGGGGAGGTGGGCCTCTCCACCTCTGACTGCATGCTCTCATCCTCAGAGCTGTTGGCCTCCGGGGCCACCTTGTGGCAGAGCAGCAAGCCGTCCTCCTCGCTGCGCAGCTGGGCTTCCAGGAAACGAAAGCACGAGTCCTCCAGGTTGTGCATGCGCAAGAACTCAGCACAGCGGATGACCTCCTGGATGTTTTCTCTGCTGAGTAACAGCTTAGCAGTGTAGGCAAACTGCAACAAAGGGGCAAATCCTCTGGCAGTGACCTGTAAAAAAAAAAACAAAGAGGGATATTGGCAGCATTAGCATCAGCATCAGCACGGTGATTGTTCAGAGGCGATGGCGTGCGGAGAGACAACTTGACAGCAGCGAACAGCAAAAACAAACAGCGGCAAGCAGCATTTAACCTTTTTTTGTTTTTATATCAGGTCAGTGTGCAGAAATGAAGCCTGGTGCTGTCATATAATAACACGTGTCACTACAGCAGCCCACCACTGGTTCTGAGTCCACCCCGGTCACTGGTCCGCGGGGGTAAAGCGGTTAAATAGGGTTTAGACGTCTCTCACTCTCTGCAGACAGTCGGGCATTAATCCACTTAGACACGTTCACACTTTGCAGCACAGAATGTGACGGAACTATCAAAGACATTAAAAAATTGTCTTCTGCAGAGATGACTGGTGCTCAGGACAGAACAGCGGTTGTTCATTCAGTAACAGGGCTGTGGGTCCGATCCCTGTCTGTGTCAAACTACTGAAAAGCCAAAGCTGTTCCAGCTTGATGCTTCTTCTGACCTCAAACTAATGTTTTATTACTTCATCCGTAATGTTGAAAGACGGCCTGAACGCTCATCATCTTTTGCTTCTACATGGAACATTCAGCTGTCGTCAAGCCCCGCCCACTGCAACAGTTCAAAGTGGGGATGCCTGTGATTGGTCTGATGAGCTGTGACAGAGCAAATACACTGTTCCTGTGCACGTGAAACTCTGAGCGCACGTTAACAAAGACACAAAGCGACACCCCAACGACAACAAACAGCCACACAGCGAGCAGACCGTTAAACACGTGACCTTGACATTATTGGAATACAGTCGAAATGTAGAGAATAATTTAGTGTGTGTGGGGGGGGGGGGGTGGACGGACTGGTGGAACACGGGCTGAGCTCTGCACTCTCTGAGTGCTGTCGTCGTGTAATTTGGTCACGGTTCAACAGAAGGTGCTGAATGAACTCGGCCCTGATCACAGAGCAGCGTCACTTTGTGCGTCCTCAGGTCAACTGCCTGTTACCACGGGGCGGTTTGTAAGCGTGCATCTTATCACACGGCAGCTATGTGGTGCGGGAAGCTTTCTGTTTAGACTTGATGCTGGATAATTAGGTAAAGTCCTGAGCCCGCCCTCCACCGCACGAGGAGCTGGCGTGTCACCACGTGGGGAACGCGGTCAGACGGCACACACAAAGGTGTGATCACCCACAGCTGCACTGTGTGCTCGGCGCATGAGTGGCACACTGCAGTTTTAATGAGGCTGCTGCTGATTGCTTCAGTCGGCCGCCATCACCACAAGCTGGAAGACCTCCATGGTGCCAGCAGCTTCCACAGGGCCTTCAAAACCAACACAAGTGGATTTTTTCACACGGACAAATATTACACAGTGAGTGACATCACGCAGGAAGTTACACTGATCCCTGATCAGCAGGGGGCAACACAGTGGCTTAGAGGTTAGCACTGCTGCTTCACAGCAAGAAGGTCGTGGGATCACGTTCCACCTGCGGCCTTTCTGTGTGGAGTTTGTATGTTCTTCCCGTGTTCAGTGGGTTTCCTCATGAAGGTCAGGTGAGCTGGTGACTCAAAACTGACCGTAGGTGAGAGTGTGAATGTGTTTGTCTGTCTATAAGTGGTGTCCTGCCAGGGTGAAACCCGCCTCTCACCCTGTGGCCACTGGGAAGTGGGAAACGCTGACACACACTTTTGGACACTGAGATACATTTTTTCACACTGACACACCGTTTCTGTGTAGGCTCTCAGTTGTCCAGGCGGTTTCCATAGTAGAGAAGCTTGAATCTTCGACTGGACTGGGTTGCTTGATGTGAGGACGTTTCACTTCAAATCGCAGAAGCTTCCTCAGCTAAAATTCTTGCTCTGGTGGTCTGACTTCTGTCTTGACTCTTGTAGAGAAGAATAATCAAGAAGTCACAAAAGCTGGAGTTTTACAGAAAACCAACTCACAGTGACCAATATCTGCTCTTTGGCTCAAACCACCCCCTTGAACACAAGCTCGGGGTGATCAGGACTCTTCAACACAGAGCCCTACAGGTGCCCACAACTGCAGAGGGAAGGGCTAAAGAACAACAACTTGTCCGGAAAGCCCTCACAGTATGTGGGTACCCACGATGGTCCCTGGACAAAGTGCAGAAGTCCCAGAGAACAAAGAGACCAGATAGACAGGAGACGGAGACAAGAAGAAGAGCAGTGTCTCTCCCTTATTTAGCAGGAGTAGGGGAAAAACTACAGAGGATCTTCAGACAGCACAAAATCCCAGTTTACTTTAAACCGGTTAACACCTTGAGACAGAAATTAGTTCACCCTAAGGACAGGATCCCTAGTTACAAACAGAGCAATGTAGTGTATTCTATCAGATATCAGGAAAACTGTAACGAACACTCATAGGTGAGACTAAGCAACCTTTACACAAAAGGCTATACCAGCACCACAGAGAGGGCGCCAGTGGACCTCAGTCTGCAGTTCATCTCCACCTTAAAGACACTAACCACACGTTTGAGGACAAGGAAGTTAAAATCTTAGCCAGAGAGAAGAAATGGTTTGAGAGAGGGGTCAAGGAGGCATTCTTTGTGAAATGTTTGAAACCCAGCCTTAACCAGGGAGGGGGTCTGAGACACGCTTTGTCCCCTGTTTACAATGGAGTACTCAGGTCAAAGCAGTTTCAGTCTTTTGTTCATGGTAATGAGTCATTCACGTCATCAGGAGAGTCGTCAAGGAAGCCATCAGAAGAGGGACAGCTGCCATGTCATTAGGAGGGTGCTAACTAGAGCACAATAGGTGCTAATTAGAGCTATTGTTTAGTCACCAGCCTATAGCAGTCTGCCTCTCGGTAGGAGGGGTCTGGTTAGGTTTAAAACTCCAGCTTTTGTGACTTCTTGATTATTCTTCTCTACAAGAGTCAAGACAGAAGTCAGACCACCAGAGCAAGAATTTTAGCTGAGGAAGCTTCTGCGATTTGAAGCGAAAAGTCCTCGCGTCAAGCAACCCAGTCCAGTCGAAGATTCAAGCTTCTCTACTACACTGACACACCGTTTTTTCACACTGACACATCGTTTTGAAACTGACACAACCTTTTGGACATTGACACGCCCTTGTGGACATTGAGATACCCTTTTTCACACTGACACACCGCTTTGCACGCTGACACACCCTTTTGTACGCTGACACACCCTTTTCGACTTAGACAGCTTTATTACTTTTGCTGTCAATCACAGCATATTAGAGTTGAAAACAAACACTGATTGGGGATGTGGTGGAGTCACAGCAGGGTTTGGTGGAGAGGAGGACGCTCAGTCAATCCCGAGGAGACCAACTGTGTGTTGCTGGGTAACTGTTGGATGACACCTCAGAGTCACACCCGTTTCCACCCTCATGTGGTTTTGAGTTGGGTGTTTTTTGAGTGGCAGAACTGGCAGAGCAAACTGGGCCACCTGCAGATCATCACACTGACCATCCTTACTGCTTGAAAATGGGCATGACTTGGTGAGGGTGGAGACTCTGGAGAAACATGGGACCCAAAGATCCAGATCCAGTCCAGTCTCCAGATTGAAAAGATTATTCTCCTTTCCTTTATTTTGTCAAATTTTAAATATTTGTTGAAAATATTTACATACTTGAAGGCATAAGTTATGATCTTGCAGTGCATTTTTTAATCTTGTGAAGTATGGTGTACCACAGGGTTCTGTATTAGACCCAACTCTTTTTGCTCCTCTGTGTTAGACTACATGTACGTGTGGAATTCACTTTTCATGTTGTGCTCCAATCCCATGTTGGCTGTAAAAGGGCTGTGAACAGGCGATGGTAAACCAGATGGTCCATAACTCCACAGTGCCCAAACATAACAGCACTTGATGTCAAAAGGAAGCCAGTTTCAGTTTTCTGTAGGCCACAGACTGTTTAAGTGCAGAAACACCTGGTTTTATGTCACGTACATAGGAATAATTTGTTTTTGTGTTGATTCCTGCTTTTCTGTCCTCAGGAATCGAATACTGACATATTTTATCTTCTGCTTTGCTGTGCAAGAGCCCAAGATGTCTTCAAATGATTCAGAATATGATGTCAAGAATTTTGACCAGAACAAGGGGATTGAACTCGTGACCCTCGTGTTGGTGGAACCCACTGACCACCTCTGACTGGGGGATCCCGAGGTGTTCCCAGGCCAGTGTGGAGATATAATCTCTCTACCGAGTCCTGAGTCTTCCCTGGGGTCGCAATCTAGTTCTTTCTGTCGTGACCCAACCCTCATGATCATAGGTGAGAGTAGGAATGAAGATTGACCAGTGGATCAAGAGCATGGCCTTTTGGCTCAACTCCCTTTTTGTCACAACAGTACGGTAGAGCGAATGCAACATCGCCCCTGCTGCACCGATTCTCCTGCCAATCTCATGCTCCATTGTCCCCTCACTCGTGAAGAAGACCCCGAGGTACTTAAACTCCTTCACCTGGGGCAAGACCTCATTCCCTACCCAGAGTAGGCAATCCATCGGTTTCCTGCTGAGAACCATGGCTTCAGATTTAGAGGTGGGTGCTGATCCTCATCCCAGCTGCTTCACACTCGGCTGCGAACCGATCCAGTAAGTGCTGGAGGTCACCGGCTGATGAGGCCAACAGGACCACATCATCTGCAAAAAGCAATGATGAGACCCTGAGCCCACCAAACTGAAGACCCTCCTCCCACTGACCACACCTCGATATCCTGTCCATGAATATCACAAACAGGATTGGTGACAAGGTGCAGCCCTGGCGGAGGCCAACCCCCATTGGAAATGAGTCAGACTTACTGCAGAGCACCCGAACACAGCTCTCGGTTTATGAGTACAGAGATCGGATGGCCCCAAGAAGGGACCCTCTCACTCCATACTCCCACAGCACCTCCCACCGTATCTCCTGGGGTACTCGATCATACACCTTCTCCAAGTCCACAAAACACATGTAGACTGGATGGGCATACTCCCAGGCACCCTTCAGGATCCTTGTGTGAGTGAAGAGCTGGTCAGTTGTTCCACGACCAGGACAAAACCCACATTGTTCCTCTTCAATCAGAGGTTCGACTATCGGCTGAACCTTCCTTGACAGCACCCTGGATTAGACTTTACCAGGGAGGCTGAGTAGTGTGATGCCCCTGTAGTTGGCACACACTCTCTGGTCCCTCTTTTTAAATATGGGGACCACCACCCCCAGTTTGCCACTCCTTAGGCACTGTCCCAGACCTCATCCAAGACAGTCCCTCCGCACCTTCATCATTTCTTTTCTGGATGGATCTCATCAACCCCTGGGGCCTTTGTTTGACTACCTCAGTGTCTTCCACCACGGAAATTGATGATGATCCTCCATTAGCTTCCAGCTCTACCCCTACTATAGAGGGCACTCCAGTCTGATGCAGGAGTTCCTCAAACCCTTTGATCCAACTCACTACCAGAGGGTGATCAGTTGACTGCTCTGCCCCTCTCTTCACCCGAGTGTCCAGAACATGCGGCCTCAAATCAGATGATACAATCACAAAATCAATCACTGATCTTCGGCTTAAGGTGCCCTGGTACCATGTACACTTATGAGCATACTTATGTTCGAAAATGGTGCTTGTTGTGGACAGTCCATGACTAGCACAGAAGTCCAATAACAAATGATGGAGTCCCCCACCAGCGCCCCATACAGGACTCCAAGAAGGAAGAATACTCCAAACTGCTGTTTGGTGCACATGCGCAAACAACAATTAACCTCCCCGCCACCCGAAGGCACAGGGAGGCGACCCCCTCATCTACCAGGGTAAACTCCAACGTAGCGGTGCTCAGCCGAGGACTCATGAGTATCCCCACACCCGCCCGGCGTCTGGGCATCTCCAGAGAAGAATAAGGTCCAACCCCTATCAGGGAGAGTGGTTCCTGCACCGAGGCTGTGCGTGGAGGCAAGCCCCACCAGATCTATATAGTACCGCTCCACCTCCCACACAAGCTCTGGCTCCTTCCCCTACAGTGAGGTGACGTTCCACACCCCCAGAGCTAGCCCCTGCTGTCTGGGTCGTGTCTGTCGAGGCCCTCGAGTTTCACTGCTACTAATGGGACAGTGAACCTGACACCAGCAGTTCCCCCTGCAGGTGATGAGCTCATAGGGTTGAGATAGAAGGTCCACGTTGCCTTTTTAGGCTGTTCCCGACTGGGCTCTGTGGCAAGCCCAGCCACCAGACACTCGCTGACGGTCCCTCTATCCAGGCCTGGCTCCAGACGGGGGCCCCATGCTTCCTCCGTGCCAGGTCACATTTCCTCTGCCTCTTTCTGTCACGGTGTCGTGTGAACCATTCTTAGTCTGGCCCCTCACCTGAGACCAATTTCCCACAGGAGACCGTACCAGGAGCATGAAGGCTCCAGACAACACAGGTTCATCAGGGCACACAGACCTCTCCATCACGAGAAGCTGATGGTTCCTGGAGAGTTGTGTCTTGATGTTTAATTATGTATATATTTTGCTTGGAAGTGCCATCAAAATAATATTATTACGATTATTCTTCTAATATTATTTATTTATATTATAACCAACACATGCTGGTCTTTAATCTGATGAACTGCCACTTTCACCTTCATCTCTTTGAACGATTGTTCGCAGAATCACACAAAATTAAATGAAACTAAAGTTACAAAGCTGGAAAACAAATTTTATGAATACATCTGGACATGGTGTCTTTGGAAATGGAAGAAACTAAAACACAGTCATCTTCAAACACACCTGCTTCTAATTCCCATCATTCATCCAGCAGGTGGCAGCATTCAGCAGAAGAAACACAAGTCTACCTTATGTTATATAAGCAAAATAAAACCTTTTTGAGTTGATTTAATGTCAAAGTTGAACTGTTCATCCTCATCTCATCCTGCAGTTTATGTGATGACTTCAAACATAAAAGTACTTATTGGTTTTGAATTATTGTGTGAACATTCTGGATGATATGGACTCATCCATCCATCCATCCATCCATCCATCCATCCACCTGTCCATCTGTCTGTCTGTCTGTCCATCCATCCATCCACCTGTCCATCCGTCCGTCCGTCAGTCCATCCATCCACCTGTCCGTCCATCCATCCGTCCATACGTCCATCCACCTGTCCATCCGTCCGTCTGTCCATCCATACATTGTATTTTCCAGGTTGCATGTTGAGTCAAGTTTGTGATTACTTAATCAATAAACACCACAATGTTACAAAACACTTTAAGACTTATTTTGTCCACGAACCCCAGAATAGGTGATAAACTATTTCCATGGTAACCAAAGAAGACACGGCTGAAAATTAATGCTGAGGAACAGAATTTTAAAACAAATACAAACAAACAAATGACAAGAGTTGAGGACAAATGATTCAGATCTCCTGGGGACATCAAAGACCGCCACTGGCTTTGTTTATCTAAGATCAAAGTCAGGGTTCAGTAAGGTGATTGGTCAGTTCTGAGTGATGTCATCATCACAACACAGTGACTTGGCAACTGACTGCAGACAACGGGCAACATAAACTAACCACACAGAGGCAACAGGGCAACCAACTCAGGGCCAATTATTTATCCTCCAAGAAACAGACAGACAGGCACAGAGAGAGACAGAGACAGAGAGAGACAGAGACAGAGAGAGAGACAGACATGCAGACAGAGACAGAGACAGACAGAGCGAAAGACAGAGAGACAGAGAGAGAGAGAGAGACAGATATACAGACAGAGAGGGAGAGAGACAGACATGCAGACAGAGAGACACACAGAGACAGACAGAGAGACAGACAGAGAGAAAGACAGAGACAGAGAGAGGGACAGACATACAGACAGAGAGACAGACAGAGAGACAGACAGAGAGGGAGAGAGACAGACATGCAGACAGAGAGACACACAGAGACAGACAGAGAGACAGACAGAGAGAAAGACAGAGACAGAGAGAGGGACAGACATACAGACAGAGAGACAGACAGAGAGACAGACAGAGAGGGAGAGAGACAGACATGCAGACAGAGAGACAGAGAGAGACAGACAGACAGAGACATACAGACAGACAGAGACATACAGACAGAGAGACAGACAGAGAGGGAGAGAGACAGACATGCAGACAGAGAGACAGACAGAGACAGAGAGAGACAGACAGACAGAGACAGAGAGAGGGACATACAGACAGACAGAGACATACAGACAGACAGAGACATACAGACAGAGAGACAGAGACAGAGGGACAGACATACAGACAGAGAGACAAAGAGAGAAACAGACATACAGACAGACATACAGACAGAGAGACAGAGACAGAGGGACAGACATACAGACAGAGAGACAAAGAGAGAAACAGACATACAGACAGACATACAGACATACAGACAGAGAGACAGAGACAGAGGGACAGACATACAGACAGAGAGACAAAGAGAGAAACAGACATACAGACAGACATACAGACAGAGAGACAGAGAGAATTAACTCTCCACAGTTATTATCTGATGATTGTCATGATGTTAGTTTATTTTCTCACTGAACATGTTTGAATTTAAGTTTGAAATTTGAACTTTTCTGCTGCAGGTTTAATATAATTACAGTCAAATGTTTCTGCTGTAAAATTTCACCACAAATGTGAAATCAGTCTGGACTTATTTCCTGAAAATTTCTATTTTTACACACAACATTCAATAACAATTAGAGATCTGATTATTGTTCTGTATTTTTTGTGAGGCGTGGCCAGGCTGCACAAGCTCCGCCCTTGTGTTCAGTCTGTGTATCTACAGACTGCAGCCTCCCAGCATGCATCACCACTAAAGCACCTTACAATGCATTGTGGGTAACAGACAGCCCAGCGGCACTGAACCGCTCCGTTGTTGTTGAGACGAAGCTGCTGATTCCACATCGGCACGTGTGTGTGTGTGCGCATGCGTGCGTGTGTGCGTGCATGCGTGCGTGTGTGCGCGCATGCATGCGTGTGCGCATGCGTGCGTGCGCATGCATGTGCGTGCGTGTGTGCGTGCATGCGTGTGTGTGTTGATGGGTCAAGCTTTCACTGCATCATCCGCCCTCCTGAGGAGCAAAATATTTCTCCTCCACTGCAGCACGTGTACAACACCACAAAGTGGATCTTAAAGGACAGTCGCATGTGTTTTAACATCAACATCAAAGTCCTCATGACTGTAAGTCTCCCTGTGCACAATCAGTGGTTTCTGATGTTTTTTATTCCTCTCCCAAAGTGAGGTAACGGGTGCATTTCCGGAAAACGTGTCACTCGGCATTTCTCTGCATGTGACGGAGTTAAGAGCAAAACAGAAACATCCCAGACAGAGAGGTTCTGAATGAGGTTCTGTCCGATAACGAAGCATCGGAGCTTTTCTTTGAAAGGCTCCGATTTCCAGAGGAGACGACACACTTCACCCCGAATCGCTTCAGAGTCTGTCGGATTTTGGATTTTAAAGTGTGGTGATGCTGCTGTTTGTGTCACTGCTGCTGTGATCACAGACATGCATGGACACACAGATTTATGTCTCATATTGGAAAACCTCTGAAGACACTATTTTCAGGAGATAACGGACTCTCTAATGTGCCACAAACCTGACAGAATTTGAGGTGAAGGCAGAGCTGCGATCAGACATTATGATAGAACCTGAGCACGAGTGGACCTGGACATTATTCTCTGGCCGAGTGGAACTTGAAAATGATCTCTGGCTGTGGGCGAGTGGACCGTTCCATGGCTGGCGACCGCAACTGTGTTCACACACGCGTGCGTGACATGTGTGAGGGCTTGTTTTTGTTGTGGACTAATTTGGAAATCTTTATACTGGGGTGAGTGAAATGTTATTTTTTTTCATCTTTTGCTTTGTGTTCTTTTCAATGAAAGTATTTTTTTTTACTTTGAGGGAGTCTGTGGATGTGGTGTGTTTGTGTGTGTGTGTGTGCATGTGGAGCAGGAGCTGTTTTAACCCCCAATTTAGACGGACGTCTGGCTGAATATATAATTAATATATAATCAGTATTAAGCTTGTAGACTCTCAAATGTCATAAACCTGTCAAACTCTATAAGGAACTTTTTAAAACAGAATTAATGTTGAATAATCCCTTAAAATCAGCTGACATGCGGGTTAAAACGGCTGTTACGCTGATGGGTCAAAATGCATAGAACACTGCCATCTACTGGATAGCAGTGGGAATAGCATCTGCCCAAATACATGGCTGTTGAGCTGAATCACAACTTAAACAGAATTTTCAGTTTTGCAAATACCTTCTTTTTTTACAAATGAAAAAAGACATTTTACAAATGCACCTTTATTTGTAAAAACCAACACACACGTTACAATAACTTGTGTGCTGGTTTTTACATATAATGAATCAACTAATAAGTGATGAGCGGAGGCTCATTTCCCATAATGCTTTTTGGCATTTGTGTGTTAATGTTCAAAACTTCAGAATTAGGGCATTATTATAAAATTAATGACAGAGTTAAACTATCTGGATTAATTTGGTTTAAAAATCAAAACCATGAGTCAAACCTGCTTTCCTTTTCAGGACTTCTACCTTGCGTCTGGACCACTGTATACTGTGAATGTAAATGACTCTTCTTTACAGTGGTGGGCAGGGCGCACAAAGACAGAAGCACCGACTCATTGGTTGTGTTGGGTTTGTGATTGTCTTTGATTGTAATCAGAAGTGTTGGTGGTGTTTAAACTCTAAATCGGCTTGTCAGTAGCTGAGAATGTACTGGAGACAATACTGAAAGTTAGCGGTTAGCTGTAGCTTCTGCTAAATTTGATAGTGGTTTATCGGTTTAGCATTATAAAAGTGAACTTTTCAGTTAGCGGATTAGTGGTTATCGAAGCTAAGTTTTTGGTTAGCTGTGCCCACTACTGAGGGTAGTGCAGGACATGTGTTGGGGAAAGTGTAGTGACACGGACCCACAACAGGGGGCGCAAATGAACGGTCAATAGATGAGCCAAAAGGTAACAATTTAATGTTGTGAATGTGCACAACGACTATACAGACAATCACAGAATCTGACAGCAGTCAATACACCAAGGTGACGTGTGGGCAGGCTCGAGGATAGAAGACGTCTGTCCTGAGAAGAGCCGGAACCACACGATTTCCGCCGCCACAGAACCTGGTGAATACTGGAGCCGCCAAGTCCCGAATTCACAGCTGATCACCGTCCCCGACTGTCGGATCTGGTACTGCTGGTGAGGAGCACAAACAGTGAGATGTGGGTGTGTGTGCACACCCAGTAACAAAAACAGTCAGAAGGTGGAAAGTCACCTCCACCTCTAATCACACACTCTTGCAGCTCCTGTTACACCACTTATCTGGTTGGGGGGTGAAGCGAAGCCGTCGCTGATCACACCAAACACCAATCCCACAGATAAGGAAACACTTACAGGAAAACGGCTGCAAAGAAGTTCAGACTATTAGTCAGTGTTTTCAGTTTAGCAGAGAATTACCTTCACAGGTAGATGATATCTCGGCAGCAAGGTGGAGATGACATCCGGCTTTTATGGAGTGATGAAATGAAGATGGGTGACAGCTGTCATGAGTTGATGTGTGACAGCTGTCACTCCCGGTTGTGTCCGTGGTGGCAGCGCCCTCTCGTACTGAAGCCCGCACTTCAGGCAGGACGCCCTCTGGTGGTGGGCCAGCAGTACCTCCTCTTCTGGCGGCCCACACAACAACATGTATAAGAATAGTGTGACAGCGGTGAGATGTGTAGTAGGAATGACAGACTCATTCACAGTGGAGGTGGGATTACACCAAGGATCAGCTCTGAGCCCTTTCTTGTTCACAGTGGTGATGGACAGGTTGACTGATGAGATCAGACAGGAGTCTCCATGGACTGTGATGTTTGTAGAAGACATTGTGATCTGTAGTGAGAGTAGAGAGCACGTTGAGTCTAGACTGGAGATGTGGAGATATGCTTTGGAGAGAAGGGGAATGAAAGTCAGTCAGCGGTTACAAGGAGCAGAAGTGGTGAAACTAGATGAGTTTAAATACTTGGGGTCAAACTAATGGAGAGTGTGGAAGAGAGGTGAAGAAGAGAGTGCAGGCAGGGTGGAGTGGGTGGAGAAAGGTAGCAGGAGAGATTTGTGACCGAAGAATATCAGCAAGAGTGAAGGTGAAAGTCTACAAGAGAGTAGTGAGACCAGTTACAGTGAGGAAAATAAGTATTTGAACACCCTGCGATTTTGCAAGTTCTCCCACTTATAAATCATGGAGGGGTCTAAAATTTTCATCTTAGGTGCATGTCCACTGTGAGAGACATAATCTAAAAAAAAAATAAAATCCGGAAATCACAATGTATGATTTTTTTAATAATTTATTTGTATGTTACTGCTGCAAATAATATTTGATCACCTACCAACCAGCAAGAATTGTGTCTCTCACAGACCTGTTAATTTTTCTTTAAGAAGCCCTCTTATTCTGCCCTCTTTACCTGTATTAATTGCACCTGTTTGAACTTGTTACCTGTATAAAAGACACCTGTTCACACACTAAATCAAACACACTCCAACCTGTCCACCATAGCCAAGACCAAAGAGCTGTCTAAGGACACCAGGGACAAAACTGTAGACCTGCACAAGGCTGGGATGGACTACAGGACAACAGGCAAGCAGCTTGGTAAAAGACAACAACTGTTATGATTATTTATTAGAAAGTGGAAGAAACACAAGATGACTGTCAATCTCCCTCGGTCTGGGATTCCATGCAAGATCTCACTTTGTGGGGTAAGGATGATTCTGAGAAAGCTCAGAACTACACAGGAGGACCTGGTCAATGACCTGAAGAGAGCTGGGACCACAGTCACAAAGATTACATTAGTAACACATGATGCTGTCATGGTTTAAAATCCTGCAGGGCAGCAAGGTCCCCCTGCTCAAGCCAGCACATGTCCAGGCCCGTTTGAAGTTCACCAGTGACCATCTGGATGATCCAGAGGAGGCATGGGAGAAGGTCATGTGGTCAGATGAGACCAGAATAGAGCTTTTTGGAATCAGCTCCATTTACCACGTTTAGAGGATGAGAACAACCCCAAGAAAACCATCCCAACCGTGAAGCATGGGGGTGGAAACATCATACTCTGGGGGTGCTCTTCTGCAAAGGGGACAGGACGACTGCACCGTATTGAAGGGAGGATGGATGGGGTCATGTATTGCGAGATTTTGGCAAACAACCTCCTTCCATCAGTAACAGCATTGAAGATGGGTCATGGCTGGGTCTTCCAGCATGACAATGACCCCAAACACACAGCCAGGGCAACTAAGGAGGGGCTCCGTAAGAAGCATTTCAAGGTCCTGGAGTGGCCTGGCCAGTCTCCAGACCTGAACTCAATAGAAAATCTTTGGAGGGAGCTGAAACTCCAAACCTGAAAGATCTAGAGAAGATCTGTATGGAGGAGTGGACCAAAATCCCTGCTGCAGTGTGTGAAAACCTGGTGAAAAACTACAGGAAACGTTTGACCTCTGTAACTGCAAACAAATGCTACTGTACCAAATATTAACATTGATTTTCACAGGTGTTCAAATACTTATTTGCAGCAGTAACATACACTCAACAAAAATATAAACGCAACACTTTTGGTTTTGCTCCCATTTTGTATGAGATGAACTCAAAGATCTAAAACTATTTCCACATACACAATATCACCATTTCTCTCAAATATTGTTCACAAACCAGTCTAAATCTGTGATAGTGAGCACTTCTCCTTTGCTGAGATAATCCATCCCACCTCACAGGTGTGCCATATCAAGATGCTGATTAGACACCATGATTAGTGCACAGGTGTGCCTTAGACTGCCCACAATAAAAGGCCACTCTGAAAGGTGCAGTTTTATCACACAGCACAATGCCACAGATGTCGCAAGATTTGAGGGAGCGTGCAATTGGCATGCTGACAGCAGGAATGTCAACCAGCGCTGTTGCTCGTGTATTGAATGTTCATGTCTCTACCATAAGCCGTCTCCAAAGTTGTTTCAGAGAATTTGGCAGTACATCCAACCAGCCTCACAACCGCAGACCACGTGTAACCACACCAGCCCAGGACCTCCACATCCAGCATGTTTACCTCCAAGATCGTCTGAGACCAGCCACTCGGACAGCTGCTGAAACAATCGGTTTGCAAAACCAAAGAATTTCTGCACAAACTGTCAGAAACCATCTCAGGGAAGCTCATCTGCATGCTCGTCGTCCTCATCGGGGTCTCGACCTGACTCCAGTTTGTCATCGTAACCGACTTGAGTGGGCAAATGCTCACATTCGCTGGCATTTGGCACGTTGGAGAGGTGTTTTCTTCACGGATGATGCGAAGGAGATGTGTTGCACTGCATGAGGCAAATGGTGGTCACACCAGATACTGACTGGTATCCCCCCCAATAAAACAAAACTGCACCTTTCAGAGTGGCCTTTTATTGTGGGCAGTCTAAGGCACACCTGTGCACTAATCATGGTGTCTAATCAGCATCTTGATATGGCACACCTGTGAGGTGGGATGGATTATCTCAGCAAAGGAGAAGTGCTCACTATCACAGATTTAGACTGGTTTGTGAACAATATTTGAGGGAAATGGTGATATTGTGTATGTGGAAAAAGTTTTAGATCTTTGAGTTCATCTCATACAAAATGGGAGCAAAACCAAAAGTGTTGCGTTTATATTTTTGTTGAGTATACAAATAAATTATTAAAAAAATCATACATTGTAATGTCCGGATTTTTTTTTAGATTATGCCTCTCACAGTGGACATGCACCTAAGATGACAATTTCAGACCCCTCCATGATTTCTAAGTGGGAGAACTTGCAAAACCGCAGGGTGTTCAAATACTTATTTTCCTCACTGTATATTGGACGGCTTAGAGACGGTTACACTAACAAAAAGACAGGAGGCAGAGCTGAAGATGCTGAGATTCTCTTTGGGAGTGACGACGATGGACAAGATTAGGAATGAACATATCAGAGGGACAGCTCAGGTGGGACGGTTTGGAGACAAAGTCAGAGAGGTAAGATTGAGATGGTTTGGACATGTGCAGAGGAGGGACCCAGGGTATATAGGGAGAAGGATGCTGAGGATGGAGCCACCAGGCAGGAGGAGAAGAGGGAGACCAAAGAGGAGGTTTATGGATGTGCTGAGGGAGGACATGCAGGTGGTTGGTGAGACAGAGGAAGATACAAAGGACAGGGTGAGAAGGAAACAATTGATCTGCTGTGGCGCCCCCTAATGGGAGCAACAGAAAGAAGAAGGAGAAATGAAACAAATACATAAAGACTTAAATTTAATTAAAAAAAAACAAATGTTCCATGATATATATTTTAGGATTACGCTCTTTAACAACTACAACACCATCTAATTCTAATGTGCAGAGACCTGCCAGCACATCCGTGCACTCCCAGAGTTCAAATATAACTTTAGACAAGCCCAAAGACGGACACAAGAACATTTCAAAGACACTCTATGGGACTGTAAGATGAAAATTGAGTTAGCATGTATGAAGGAGATGAGTGAGGGAAGCCACCAAGACACCAACGACAAATGCGAAGGAGTTACAAGCTTCACTGGCTGTGATTGGAGAGACTGTGTGTATATTTCTAGAAAACTTTTGCCCAGATTTCACACAACGCGAATTATAATATTATTTTAGAGAGGAGGGGATGGACCAGCTGTCTGTCTAGGTGGCTGCCATCCAGGACCAAAGGCAGTTCTGTGGTGTTGTGGATGCGGTGAAGCTGTATGCTCCCAAACTTGACTTGCATCTCTGAGTCACTGCAGCGTCAGACAGTGTTCAGAGAAGCAAAAGGTTTTGAAGTTTGTTTAATTTGGACACTGTGAGACTGGCGGTAGACTTTTTGATATTCATTGAAGTCCTCCTTTTGTCCAGCACTCACAATTCACCAAACAGTCATGCTGTTGCAGTCTGGACTGTCGCATGTGATGATGAGACATCACTGGAGGTCTACTCCACACACTCCCTTCCAGCTGCAGGAAAAGTGCTGAGCACAGAGGAATCTGATTTCAGCTGCTGCCACCAGCAGCGCCGCAGCCTCACGAAGCACACAGACTGAGGCCAAGTCCTGCAAGAGAGCCAAAAGAGACAGCCTCAGGAGAGGAAGCTGTTAAAGGACGAGGACACACAGGCTCGCAGCTTCCATCACTGATATCAGGAGAGAAATGCGACCCTGCACTCAGTCCAGACCAGAGACCCCACTCCAGACCCACGTGTCAGAGCTGCAGCCTCCGGCTCCGTGAGCTTTCTCTTATATCAGCGGCGAGACGGCTAATTTATGCAAATGCGTGCCGTTGAGTTGCTGCATGTCATGCATGCTAATGAGCATGTGGAAGTGCACGACAACTGAATGACAAACAAAAGACTTTTACATGAGATGTGCTGAGTAACCTGACATGAACCTGAGAGAAGAAGATGGTCCTCCAGCCGTCTGTGGACGGGAAAGGTGCAGGGACAAGATCAGCCGCAACCACCAAAGTCCTGCACAGTGACGGCCCGCACGAAACACACGACAATGCGAAAGATGACAATGTTCACAAAGATATTTTAGCTGGAATGTAAAGAAAGAAGGACTCAAGGTTGAAGCACCTTGTTCAAGGGCACCTTAATGTTTTTCCTGTTTGATTGGGGAATTGAAATTTCCAACCCCAGTTCTGGACGAGACGTTAATACGTATTTCCTCTCTGCTCGCCTACAGCTTCTTGTGCAAACTACAAAAAGAACCTAGAGAAATGTGCAGAAGTGTCACCTTTAATGTTTCACAATTAATGAATGTCAACAAAATATCTGTCAGTTAATTGTTTGGCTATTTGGTTTTACTGCTAAACTCAACTCAAATACATGAAATATGCTTTTATTGTTGCTGGATGAATTCCTGCAACACACAACAATGAAATAACATGACCAAGATGTCCACAACAACTCTGAAGGACTTAAGGTGCATCCAGGAAGTATTCACAGAGCTTCTTTCCTTCCACATTTTCTTACGTTACAGCCTTATTCCAAATGGGATGAAACTCATTTTTTTTACTCAAAATTCTACACACAACACCCCATAATGACAACAAGAAAGTTTTTTCCCACAAATTTATGAAAAATAAAAACTAAGAAATCACATGTCCATAAGTATTCACATAAAGTTTTTATTTTTCATAAATTTTCAAAAATCTAACCCCCCCCCCCCCCTTCCACATTGTCATAATGGGGTATTGTGTGTAGAATTTTGAGGAAAAAATTAATTTCATCCATTGTGGAATCAGACTGTAACATAACAAAATGTGGATGATATTTTGTGTCCCAGCCTCAGTCTGACTGGTGAGACTTTACATCACAAAGGGCCTTGGAAACCAAGTTGCTCCCAGCATGCACTTTGGCATCTTGCATGGCAGCATGCTAACATTAGTGTGTGTGTGTGTGTGTGTATGTGAGGCATCATTGCAAAGCACTGACATTTACACATGAAGTTTGAGCTTTACCAGCTGCAGCTTCATGGGTACAGCAAAAACTTTGTTAAAAAGACGAAACACGAGAGCGGGACTCGAGTCTGGACCTGATGACTTTTCTCTGGGCTTCATGATGTCAGAGTTCTGCAGTGAAAACAGAGACTTGAGGTCAGAGACGGAAAGCGTGGCGGTCAGCGGCAGCAGCAGGAAGTCTGAGGTGTTGCGCGCTGTGTGTAAGTAACCCCCTCCTGTCAGCGGATTAAAACAGCGAGTGTACGCACGGCTAATCCGCTCTCTTAGTGCATCTTCAGCTCGTGTCCAGACAGAAGGAGGACGTGACCTCACCTCCACACGTATGTCATGGGTTCAGTCTGGGGTTCGGGCTCGTTGACTCTGTGCTCAGTGTTTCAGATTCAGTGGGTTTCTTTCTGGTAATGAATCCATTTGCAGGTTTAGAGGTTTAAGGAAGGTGAAGGAGCTCACGTTGCAGGTTGTGAGTTCAGACCCGGCCCTCCACAGTTTAAGGGATGAGTCCTTGTATTGGCAGAGAAACAATAACCCCCTGCTGGATTGGGGGTGTATCAGTCTCCTCTCTGCCACTTCCCATTTCCCTGATCTTGGTCTTGGCTCCTCCCCCTCCTTAAAGGAAGGCGGTGCTCTCTCTCCGGGCTGCGGTCTGCACCATCTGTCTAATAGGCTGTGTGAGCGAGGCCCGTCAGATTAGCCGGCATTCTGCAGGATCAGCGCTGATCAGCTGTGTGACGTGGCAGATGGATGTCACTCAGCAGCTCCGTAAACGTCCACAAACTGTCTCTTAGAGAGACCGGGCTTTGACCGTTTTTACTGCAGTACATTTGTTTCAGTCCAGGTTTGTGTCTGTTCCACATCTGAAGATAATAACTGTGTCCGTGGACGCGAATGGGCTGCTGCTTCCTGCACACATACGCTGCCTGGATCACAACAAAGGAAAAAAAACTGACAAACAGGAGGTGGTTTGAGGTCTGAGGACCACTGAGAACTCTGCTGAGTCGCCACCCGGGATCCTTGTTCCCAGAAAGAAACATCTAACAGCAGCACAAGCGGCTGCACCGGTCGTTTTCCACCTCCTGGTGGCGTCCTGCTCTGCTGATCACTGAGCATGGAACAAGGCAAGAAGTGCATCAAGTGGACCGGAGTCCCACACACGGCGACATGACAGAACCCATGGAGCGCATCCGTGTTACATGATGACGCTCAGTGACACAGTGTCCACTGCAGGAACCACCCTGAACACTGTTTGTGGAACCTTAGCTTTTGTTCTTCTGACAGACCCTGAAATGCTGCTGAGTCGGGTTCAAATCTGATTGGCTGATGGACACACAGTAAAGCAACAACATCACCAAGCGGCATCTGTGAAAGTAAACAGAAAAGAGCAAAATAACCGCAATTTTGAGAAAGATGAGTCGGTTCAGCAAGGATCCAAATAGAAAAACCCTAACCCTAACCTGGATTAATCAGGAATTGACCACAACACGGTTCCTGGTTCCTGCACCATGATGCTTGATAGTTGCTCCAATAATCTACACGTTCGTGCCGCATGTTGCGCTCCAGGGCTGCTCCTGAACGACCTGCAGCTTCTGACAGGTTTCTTCAGGAGGAAGCGTCCACTTCCACTGCAGTTCTAATGAGCTGACGTCATTCTGTGCCATTCCAAGTACAGGAAGCAAAGGGATTAGGGGAAGTAGAGGAAGCTGACCAACCCAGCACATGGTCATGGGATCAAATCCTGGTTCCTCCTGTCTTTGTATCAAAGTATTCTGGAAAAACTGCTGCAGACAGATGAAATCAGTCTGCTGGAGATAAAAACCACCTGAAGGTGTGTTTACATTTTTCTGGCAAAACATAATTTGCATTCACCTTCTCTGTTGTGTGTGTGTGTGTGTGTGTGAGGAATGTAACGCGTGCTGTATCAGAAGCAGAGGTTTGTTGACCTCTGAGTGTGCAAACGCACTGACCGCTGTCGTGCAGCCCTGGCTGTAGAGGGCGCCAACACTCACAACAGGTCACAGACCAAACCAGCGCAGCAGCACTGTGCCTGACCACACCCCGTTTTTAACCCCTCACACTGGCGGTGCACAGATGAGCGTAAGTCAGGTTGGGCAATCATGTGCCATGAAGCGCTGAGACCCTGCAGGTTTTCCTTACTACCAGTCACCTCAGCAGGTGATTTGATTAATGACCAGGTGTTTATGTTCAGGTGAGAAAACCTGCAGGGTCTCGACCCTCACTGCCCAGCCCTGGTGTAAGTGCACTTAAATTACAAGTAGAAGCGAGTCGGACCTGAAATCCACAAGTGCAACAGGTACAAACTACAAATATCAGTCGTGCTGCCCTTTGAACTATTTTGTACTGTGTTTGCTTTGTGGCACTTTTCATGACTTTGTGTCACATTGTGTAGCTTTGTGCCAATCCAGGTGGAAGACTGGTTAACTAGACTTACAGCTTCATCAGTACCTGGTACCTGAGCTCTGACGGCGGAGGACTCCCTGTGAATCCTCTGAACCTGTGTGTGCGGCACGCGGACTCGTATGAATCGCTCTTTGTTCTCTGAGAAGATAGTGATAGTTAGAAGATAGTGATTGATAGTGGACATGAGGAGGGAGAGGGAACCTCATCAGCCACTGTCTATCCAAGGCCGCGAGGTGGAGAGAGTGAGCAGCTTTAAATATCTGGGGGTCCACATCAGTAGTGACCTCACTTGGACACTTAACACCACACAGGTGGTAAAGAAGGCTCAGCAGCGGCTGTACATCCTGAGGAGGCTGTGGAAATTTGGCATGTCACCCAAGATTCTCAGCAACTTCTACAACTGCATCATTGAGTCCATTCTCACCACCTCGATTACTGCGTGGTATGGCAGCTCAACGGTGAATGACCGCAAACGCCTGCAGAAAGTAGTGAAGACCGCATCAAAGATCACGAGGACACCACTACCATCTCTGCAGAGCATCTACCATCGGAGAGTCCACAATAGAGCTGCCGTCATCATAAAAGACCCTACACATCCCCAATACGGACTGTTCACACTGCTGCCTTCAGGACGGAGGTTCAGGAGTGTGAAATGCAAAACCACCCGCTTCAAAAACTCTTTCTACCCCACTGCCATCAGACTGCTGAATGCTGCTAAGGACTGAGCAGACCCCCTGGGGTCACTTCACACTGTTACTGCACCTTACTGTTACTTTACTGTTAACTGTTAATACTTGAATCTTGCTATTTGCACATTATTTCATTTCACTTCATACTGGAACTGCACCTTTATTGTTACTTTACTTTTTAATGCTTAATGCTTTTAATGCTTTTTTTTTAATGCCTATTTTGACTATTATTATAGACACCCGGTGAGAGCAGCAAAGAAGAGAATTTCATTGCACAGGGAAATACGTTTCTTACTGTACATATGACAATAAACCTTTTGAACCTTTGAACCTTGAACCTTTGAGAACACTCGCGCTCCTCCTGCTGCGGCCAGCGAGGAAAACAATGACACTGGAACAGGATTGTTCTGTTTCCACGATGTGAAGAATCCAGCTGCCTGTGCAAGCCCACAGTCACGTTCACGAGAGGTGATGTCAGCAGGCTGCTCTCGGGACAGCGGGGCCATGAGTCAGAGGAGTGATGGGGGAGGGGGTCTTTGTTTTTATGTGCTCAAACCTCCCCCCTCCCTGCTGGCAGCTACTGTGACGGCTGCTGCACATAGGAGGCAGCGTCGAGTCGCTCACACGGGACGTTCTCCACGACTGGAGGCAGACGCTTGAACCCAACCCTCCCCCTGCCAGGGGACGGGCGAGGGCGCCCAGAGGTCCTCTGCAGACTCTGGATGCAGAGATGTGTCACTGAGCGGGAAGCAGAAGCTCATCTCCTCTACAGCCGCAGATCTCAGCAGCTGACCGCCACGACACAACAACAACAAGGCGTTTCATCACAAACAAGCCAGTGTACTTTTCACTGAATCCACAAAAACAGACGTCACTGAGACACTGTCAGCGTGCGAGGTGAGCAGGAGGAACAGCCAGCGGCGTCAATCTCACCGTGAGGTGTCGCCAGCTGCCACGACACTCACTGACAGGTGATAATTAATCACAGCTCAATAACGAGCGACACGCCCTGTCGCCACAAAACGACCAAAGAAAGAAAATGACTCAAAGCAAAAAGTCAACACGAAAGAAAAAAAAATACAAAGTGAGGAACTTTGAGGAGAAAGGTGAGAAACAGGTAGAAAAGAGGCGTGGCTACAGAGAAGGACTGTGACTTCATCAGGGTGGGGGGGCAAATTTGATCAAATTTGCTGGAAAAGTAAGAAGAGTCAACAGAAAAGATCAAACAAACAACAGAACCTGTTTTTTTGTATGATGAGAAAAATATTAAAATGAAGCAGCTCAATTTTTTCACAATGGAAACGGAGAATTACAAAAGCAAACTTCACACACATTCATCTTCAACTGCTTACTCCAATTAAGGGTCGGGGGGACAGAGTGCGAGGCGGGTTCACCCTGGACAGGAGGCCAGTCTGTCACAGGGTCACATACAGACAAACAAACACATTCACACCTACGGACAATTTAAAGTCTCCAGTTCATCTAATCCGCACATCTTTGGATGTGGGAAAAAGCCACACAAACACAGGGAGAACACGCAAACTCCATACAGAAAGGCCACAGGTGGGAATGGAACCCATGACCTTCTCGCTGTGAGGCAACAGTGCTAACCACTAACCACCGTGCTGCCAAAAAGTAAACCTGCACCCATCCACACGGTGGTCAAACCGAGTCATTGAACATTTTTTAAATTTTATTTTATTTTTGCCTTGGTGGATCGTGGGATTTATTTTCATGGTGTGCAGAATGCTGAGTCAACTGATGTCTGTGATAAACACTGACGTGAATGAATGAGACGTTTCTTCAGCCACAAGGAGGAACTAAAGTATTTTCACATGTCATTTTCCAAAATCAGGAGGCTTTATGTGGGTCAGTTTTTGTCAGGCTGTGATGATGAATCCGAATGAAACAAACATATCAAAGTCAAAGTCAGCTTTATTGTCAATTCTTCACATGTACTAGACATACAAGGAATCGAAATTTCGTTTCTCACCTTCCCTCAGTGGTGACAGGACAAGACATTTCGACAATAAGGCCAAGAATTTAGTATTTACAGTGCAGTGTCTGAGGTAATAGTAAAAGTGGAGAGTGCAGTAGTGCAAACCATTCAGTATTCGTAGCAGCAGCAGATTTTTGTTAAGACACTGTGCAAGTGGTGTGATAGTGATAAAGTGAAATTTACTCTGTGTGTGAATGGTTTTAATATCTGAAACAGTCTGAACTGTTTTCACATGAGGACTGCAGCTGCAGGACTGTCAAAAATATTGTGCATGCTCAAAATTTGACGTACTAGCCGTATTCCATTGTATATCAGTGAGCTTCAACGTGTTCTAAACTTATACAAAACTTACCCATAAGTTACAAGACGTACACCAGTGTTTTTAATACACTCGGCATCTGCTGGCTAAATCATCAGGGTGTGACAGGGGAGTCACACGCATTCTGTGCTGGTCATAAATCTAAAATCTAATGGACAAATATGATGTATTTAAGCAGTCCAGTGACACCCCCCACCCCAAAAAAAGACATCAGACCTCATTTATTTACTTGAGGTTTATCTTCACTTGTCGAAGTGACACTGTGAAATTTCACCGAAACCCACCAAGTAGTTTAGGAGGAGTCATGGACAGACTGACAATAACACACACACACACACACACACACACACACACACACACACACACACACACACACACACACACACACACACACACACACACACACACACACACACACACACACATTTGTTATGTTTCCTTCCTTTGTTAATAGGTGATGATGCAAAAGGAGCCACCTTCTGTTTTTGGTTTTCGCCTCCAAAAACAAAAATCTCCTTAAATTGTGGTTTTCAGAATTCAGACCTACGAGTCATGAAGGTGAGTCAGTGCATCGTCCAAAAAAACTAAATAAAAATACAAAATAATTATTTAAAGCTGACTGAAACTGAGAAGGGCAGCACAGTGGCTTAGTGGTTAGCAATGTTGCCTCACAGCAAAAAGGTCATGGGTTTGATTCCCACCTGTGGCCTTTCTGTGTGGAGTTTGCGTGTTCTCCACGTGTTTGTGTGGGTCCCCCCCGGGTGCTCAGGTTTCCTCCCACATCCAAAGACATGCAGGTTAGGTGGACTGACTGTAGGTGTGAATGTGTCCATTTGTATGTGTCCATGAGACAGACTGTCCATTGAATGGACTAAAAAAATAAGACAAGTGAAACCAACTGTTCTTATCCTGAGCAGTGTGGCAGCAGGCTGCTAATGCTCCTGTGTGGCTGATGGTCCTTCAGTCTCGTCCCGCTGACAGTCCCTAAGTCTCGTCTCTCTGACGGTCCCTAAGTCTCCTCTCTCTGACGGTCCCTATGTCTCAACCCACTGACGGCCCCAAAGTCTCGTCTCTCTGACGGTCCCTAAGTCTCGTCTCTCTGACAGTCCCTAAGTCTCGTCTCTCTGACGGTCCCTATGTCTCAACCTGCTGACGGCCCCAAAGTCTCGTCTCTCTGACGGTCCCTAAATCTCGTCTCTCTGACGGTCCCTATGTCTCAACCTGCTGACAGCTCCAAAGTCTCGTCTCTCTGACAGTCCCTAAGTCTCGTCTCTCTGACAGTCCCTATGTCTCAACCTGCTGATGGCCCCAAAGTCTCGTCTCTCTGACAGTCCCTAAATCTCGTCTCTCTGACAGTCCCTAAGTCTCGTCTCTCTGACGGTCCCTATGTCTCGTCCCACTGACAGTCCCTAAGTCTCCTCTCTCTGACAGTCCCTATGTCTCAACCCACTGACGGCCCCAAAGTCTCGTCTCTCTGACAGTCCCTAAATCTCGTCTCTCTGACAGTCCCTAAGTCTCGTCTCTCTGACGGTCCCTATGTCTCGTCTCTCTGACGGTCCCTATGTCTCGTCCCACTGACAGTCCCTAAGTCTCCTCTCTCTGACAGTCCCTATGTCTCAACCCACTGACGGCCCCAAAGTCTCGTCTCTCTGACGGTCCCTATGTCTCGTCTCTCTGACAGTCCCTAAGTCTCCTCTCTCTGACAGTCCCTATGTCTCAACCCACTGACGGCCCCAAAGTCTCGTCTCTCTGACAGTCCCTAAGTCTCGTCTCTCTGACGGTCCCTATGTCTCAACCCACTGACGGCCCCAAAGTCTCGTCTCTCTGACGGTCCCTAAGTCTCGTCTCTCTGACAGTCCCTAAGTCTCGTCTCTCTGACGGTCCCTATGTCTCAACCTGCTGACGGCCCCAAAGTCTCGTCTCTCTGACGGTCCCTAAATCTCGTCTCTCTGACGGTCCCTATGTCTCAACCTGCTGACGGCCCCAAAGACTCATCTCTCTGACGGTCCCTATGTCTCAACCTGCTGACAGCTCCAAAGTCTCGTCTCTCTGACAGTCCCTAAATCTCGTCTCTCTGACAGTCCCTAAGTCTCGTCTCTCTGACAGTCCCTATGTCTCAACCTGCTGACGGCCCCAAAGTCTCGTCTCTCTGACAGTCCCTAAGTCTCGTCTCTCTGACGGTCCCTATGTCTCGTCCCACTGACAGTCCCTAAGTCTCGTCTCTCTGACAGTCCCTAAGTCTCGTCTCTCTGACGGTCCCTATGTCTCAACCCACTGACGGCCCCAAAGTCTCATCTCTCTGACGGCCCCAAAGTCTCGTCTCTCTGACGGTCCCTAAATCTTGTCCCACTGACAGTCCCTAAGTCTCATCTCTCTGACGGTCCCTATGTCTCAACCTGCTGACGGCCCCAAAGTCTCCTCTCTCTGACAGTCCCTATGTCTCAACCTGCTGACGGCCCCTAAGTCTCGTCTCTCTGACGGTCCCTATGTCTCAACCTGCTGACGGCCCCAAAGTCTCATCTCTCTGATGGTCCCTAAGTCTCGTCTCTCTGACGGTCCCTAAATCTCATCTCTCTGACAGTCCCTAAGTCTCGTCTCTCTGACGGTCCCTATGTCTCAACCCACTGACGGCCCCAAAGTCTCGTCTCTCTGACAGTCCCTATGTCTCAACCTACTGACGGCCCCAAAGTCTCGTCTCTCTGACAGTCCCTAAGTCTCGTCTCTCTGACAGTCCCTATGTCTCAACCTACTGACGGCCCCAAAGTCTCGTCTCTCTGACGGTCCCTATGTCTCAACCTACTGACGGCCCCAAAGTCTCGTCTCTCTGACAGTCCCTAAGTCTCGTCTCTCTGACAGTCCCTATGTCTCAACCTACTGACGGCCCCAAAGTCTCGTCTCTCTGACAGTCCCTATGTCTCAACCTACTGACGGCCCCAAAGTCTCGTCTCTCTGACAGTCCCTAAGTCTCGTCTCTCTGACAGTCCCTATGTCTCAACCTACTGACGGCCCCAAAGTCTCGTGTCTCTGACGGTCCCTATGTCTCAACCTGCTGACGGCTCCAAAGTCTCGTCTCTCTGATGGTCCCTAAGTCTCGTCCTGCTGACAATCATGACATTCCTGAAAGATTAAGGAATATCACTGTTGAAAAAAATGATGTCTTTACGACATCACAGCCTGAGCTGCACTAGCTGACCTGTAGGAGGCAGTATTGATGTTAGCAGTGAAGGAGAGAGAAAGACAGAAGGGTGGCAGAGACACACACTTTCTTTACAGCGCCCCCTACAGGACACTGTAGTGGACCAGAATCTCGAGTGACTTCTTTAGGTGCTCCCTATTTTTTGGATTGTGTCACAAAGACAAATGACCTTTGTGTTGTTAATAATAAATGGAACTTTTTTGTTTTTAATGTTTCAACATATTTCACATGTATTGATTCAAAAATGAGAAAAGTGTCAACAGATCCACAACCTGGATCTGGTGGCTCAGGCTGTATTTTTGGGTATTTCGTGTGTCTGCACAGGTGTACCTCTTCAGGAAGACTGACCACCAAACCATTCTCCGTCTGGCCCACCAGCGCCTGGAGGAAGTACTCGCTGCAGGCGGCCAGCACGGCCCGGTGCCCGCGGAACTCCTTGCCCTCCACCAGGACAGTCACATCGCACAGGATGTCCTGCTTCCGCTGGTCGTCCAGGCACAGGAGGATGTTGGTGCAGTGAACCGTCGACTCATACACGTACATGGGGGCTTCAGACTTCTCATCCACGGACATCCCGCTCACGCCCTGGAAACACAACACAGCGGCTCAACCCACGCCAGACACCTTACGCTCTGAAGTTTCATGAAGCTTTTTTCCACTTTGTAAGGCTTTATGAAGCTTTTCCTGCTTTGTGAAGTCTTGCTGAGCTTTGTGAAGCTTCGTCTGCTCCCTGCTTGATGTTTCTGCACATTAACAAAGCTTCTTATGTCTGACATCTAGTTTCTTTATCTTCTGAATTTATGGCGCCGACTTTTCTAAACCTGGTGATTTATTCACATTTTTTTTGTGTTGGCTCAGTTCTTAAAATCTGTAACAACAATTAAAATAGAAATTTGGGGCATAATGAGTTTTTTAACCCTTTAAGAGCAGCTGCACTTGGAGGAATAAATGTTGAAATATTTATCAATGATAAAATAAAAATGGATCAATACAGGAAGTTGCTGAAGAACATTTGTGAATAAAAAACAACTGCAAGGAACTGACGTGCTCCTTCATGGATCAGAAGATCACTCGGTCACCCGACCCTCTCATTGCTTCACGTCTGAACAGGAAACCAACTGCGTTCACTCGCTTCCATCAGACACTCAAAACTCTTTGGAGTGAAGGTACACACACACACACACACACACACACACACACACACACACACACACACACACACACACACACACACACACACACACACACACACACACACACACACACACACAGTAGTGTTCAACTATACACCCAGATCAACTTGGGGATAGAGAACCTTGCTCAAGGGCACTAGTGAATTTCCTTGAAGAATCGAACCAGGGATCCTCTGATCACAACCCTGATATCAAACCACCAAAGTCCTCTACATCCTGGAGACGTGCTGTCTGGTCATCGCATGTTCTGCAGCAGACTGCAACCAGATTCCAGAACTCTGCTGTGCAAGTGCTCGGCCGCTCCTGGAACCATCCAGACCTGACAAACCCGACACTCTGCACTTTAAAACCTTCATCAATCCTAAAAACTTCCCGAGGACAAACCTGAGGTTTGAACATTAGGAGCTGAGGTTCAAACATAAGACCTGAGGTTCAAACCTTAGGACCTGAGGTTCGTACCTTAGGACCTGAGGTTCAAACCTTAGGACCTGAGGTTCAAACCTTAGGACCTGAGGTTCAAACCTTAGGACCTGAGGTTCGTACCTTAGTACCTGAGGTTCAAACCTTAGGACCTGCGGTTCAAAACTTAGGACCTGAGGTTCGTACCTTAGGACCTGAGGTTCGTAGCTTAGGACCTGAGGTTCAAAACGTAGGACCTGAGGTTCGTACCTTAGGACCTGAGGTTCGTACCTTAGGACCTGAGGTTCGTACCTTAGGACCTGAGGTTCGTACCTTAGGACCTGAGGTTCGTACCTTAGGACCTGAGGTTCAAAACGTAGGACCTGAGGTTCGTACCTTAGGACCTGAGGTTCGTACCTTAGGACCTGAGGTTCGTACCTTAGGACCTGAGGTTCAAACCTTAGGACTTGAGGGTCAAACTTAGGACCTGAGGTTCAAACCTTAGGACTTGAGGGTCAAACGTAGGACCTGAGGTTCAAACCTTAGGACTTGAGGGTCAAACTTAGGACCTGAGGTTCAAACCTTAGGACTTGAGGGTCAAACGTAGGACCTGAGGTTCAAACCTTAGGACTTGAGGGTCAAACTTAGGACCCGAGGTTCGTACCTTAGGACCTGAGGTTCAAACCTTAGGACTTGAGGGTCAAACTTAGGACCTGAGGTTCAAACCTTAGGACTTGAGGGTCAAACGTAGGACCTGGGGTTCAAACATAGGACCTGAGGTTCGTACCTTAGGACCTGAGGTTCAAACATTAGGACCTGAGGTTGCAGGGTCACCTGAACCCTTGACCTCAGGAACTCTCCAAACCAGAACTTCTGCTTCAGCGCCCAGAAAAAAAAACAAACTCAAGAACACAGAGTGTCTGTTTACTTTAAATGCACACGGAAGGATCAATAACACGGAACAGCAGTGAAACTATCAGCAACTACAACCCCAATTCCAATGAAGTTGGGACGTTGTGTAAAATGTAACTCCTCAGCCAGTTCAACCTGTGCAGGTCAAACAAGTGATTCCTGCAGAGTTTACCGCTGCCCCTCCTGGAGCGAGCCGCTGATCTGAAGGCCGACGCATGCCCAAATGTCACGTTATCATAATTAAGCTCATCGAGCAGGTGGCCTTGCACGTCCCGACGACCGGACGGTCATTGGGACAGAGCCCACAATCATGTGACCGTACAGTGCAGCCACCCTCGTGTTCTGGTTTCCTGCTGGAACCGTGGAGTTGCGTGTTCCCGCGGTGTTCTCATCATCACTTTCTGCACTTTGTCAGAGGTTAGAGGACAAAAAACAACAAAAACACAACACACAAACAAAAAAACGAAAACAGTATCCTTCTACACTTAATATGAGACACAATCATTCATGGTCAAACTTTTTAGAGAACACACATTAAAAAAATGTGTTCAGTGAAAGTTTTGGAAGCATCTTCTTTGAGTCATATCTGACATGAAACAAGATTTTTAAATGCATTATCGAAAACAAAGTCTTTACAACTAACTGAAATTACACTTCAGTGATTCTGTCTTATATTAAGATTTTAAGTGATTCTGTCTTATATTGAGATTTTAAGGTGATTCTGGCTTATATTGAGATTTTATTTAGTGATTCTGTCTTATATTAAGATTAAGTGATTCTGTCTATATTGAGATTTTATTTAAGTGATTTTGTCTTATATTAAGATATATTTAAGTGATTGTCTTATATTGAGATTTTATTTAGTGATTTGTCTTATATTAGATATTATTTAAGTGAATTGTCTTATATTGAGATTTATTTAAGTGATTTTGTCTTATATTAAGATATTATTTAAGTGATTCTGTCTTATACTGAGATTTTTTAAGTGATTTTGTCTTATATTAGATATTAGTTAAGTGATTCTGTCCTTATATTGAGATTTTATTTAAGTGATGTTGTCTTATAGTAAGATATTATTTAAGTGATTCTGTCTTATATTGAGATTTTATTTAAGTGATTTTGTCTTATATTAAGATTTTAAGTGAGTCTGTCTTATATTGAGATTTGATTTAAGTGATTTTGTCTTATATTAAGATATTATTTAAGTGATTGTCTATATTGAGATTTTATTTAAGTGATTTTGTCTTATATTAAGATATTATTTAAGTGATTCTGTCTTATACTGAGATTTTATTTAAGTGATTTTGTCTTATATTAAGATATTATTTAAGTGATTCTGTCTTATATTGAGATTTTTTTAAGTGATTTGTCTTATATTAATTAAGTGATTCTGTCTTATATGAGATTTTATTTAAGTGATTCTGTCTTATATTAAGATTTTAAGTGATTCTGTCTTATATTGAGATTTTATTTAAGTGATTTTGTCTTATATTAAGATTTTAAGTGATTCTGTCTTATATTGATTTTATTTAGTGATTCTGTCTTATATTAAGATTTTAAGTGATTCTGTCTTATATTGAGATTTTTATTAAGTGATTTTGCTTATATTAATATTATTTAAGTGATTCTGTCTTATACTGAGATTTATTTAAGTGATTTTGTCTAATAGTAAGAGATTATGTAAGTGATTCTGTCTTATACTGAGATTTTATTTAAGTGATTCTGTCTTATATTAAGATTTTAAGTGATTCTGTCTTATATTGAGAGTTTATTTAAGTGATTCTGTCTATATTAAGATTTTAAGTGATTCTGTCTTATATTGAGATTTTATTTAAGTGATTTTGTCTTATATTAAGATATTATTTAAGTGATTCTGTCTTATATTGAGATTTTATTTAAGTGATTTTGTCTTATATTAAGATATTATTAAGTGATTCTGTCTTATATTGAGATTTTATTTAAGTGATTTTGTCTTATATTAAGATATTATTTAAGGTGATTCTGTCTTATATTGAGATTTTATTTAAGTGATTTTGTCCTTATATTAAGATTTTAAGTGATTCTGTCTTATATTGAGATTTATTTAAGTGATTCTGTCTTATATTAAGATTTTAAGTGATTCTGTCTTATATTGAGATTTTATTTAAGTGATTTTGTCTTATATTAAGATTTTAAGTGATTCTGTCTTATATTGAGATTTTATTTAAGTGATTCTGTCTTATATTAAGATTTTAAGTGATTCTGTCTTATATTGAGATTTTATTTAAGTGATTTTGTCTTATATTAAGATATTATTTAAGTGATTCTGTCTTATACTGAGATTTTATTTAAGTGATTTTGTCTTATATTAAGATATTATTTAAGTGATTCTGTCTTATACTGAGATTTTATTTAAGTGATTCTGTCTTATATTAAGATTTTAAGTGATTCTGTCTTATATTGAGATTTTATTTAAGTGATTCTGTCTTATATTAAGATTTTAAGTGATTCTGTCTTATATTGAGATTTTATTTAAGTGATTTTGTCTTATATTAAGATATTATTTAAGTGATTCTGTCTTATACTGAGATTTTATTTAAGTGATTTTGTCTTATATTAAGATATTATTTAAGTGATTCTGTCTTATACTGAGATTTTATTTAAGTGATTTTTTCTTATATTAAGATATTATTTAAGTGATTCTGTCTTATATTGAGATTTTATTTAAGTGATTTTGTCTTATATTGAGATTTTATTTAAGTGATTTTTTTCTTATATTAAGATATTATTTAAGTGATTCTGTCTTATATTAAGATTTTAAGTGATTCTGTCTTATATTGAGATTTTATTTAAGTGATATTGTCTTACTTAAGATATTTAAGTGATTCTGTCTTATATTGAGATTTTTATTTAAGTGATTTTGTCTTATATTAAGATATTATTTAAGTGATTCTGTCTTATACTGAGATTTTATTTAAGTGATTTTGTCTTATATTAAGATATTATTTAAGTGATTCTGTCTTATATTGAGATTTTATTTAAGTGATTTTGTCTTATATAAAGATATTTAAGTGATTCTGTCTTATACTGAGATTTTATTTAAGTGATTTTGTCTTATATTAAGATATTATTTAAGTGATTGTGTCTTATACTGAGATTTTATTTAAGTGATTTTTTCTTATATTAAGATATTATTTAAGTGATTCTGTCTTATATTGAGATTTTAGTGATTCTGTCTTATATTGAGATTTTATTTAAGTGATTTTTTTCTTATATTAAGATATTATTTAAGTGATTCTGTCTTATATTGAGATTTTATTTAAGTGATTTTTTCTTATATTAAGATATTATTTAAGTGATTCTGTCTTATATTAAGATTTTAAGTGATTCTGTCTTATATTGAGATTTTATTTAAGTGATATTGTCTTACATTAAGATATTTAAGTGATTCTGTCTTATATTGAGATTTTATTTAAGTGATTTTGTGTTATATTAAGATATTATTTAAGTGATTCTGTCTTATATTAAGATTTTAAGTGATTCTGTCTTATATTGAGATTTTAAGTGATATTGTCTTACATTAAGATATTTAAGTGATTCTGTCTTATACTGAGATTTTATTTAGTGATTTGTCTTATATTAAGATATTATTTAAGTGATTCTGTCTTATACTGAGATTTTATTTAAGTGATTTTGTCTTATATTAAGATATTATTTAAGTGATTCTGTCTTATATTGAGATTTTAGTGATTCTGTCTTATATTGAGATTTTATTTAAGTGATATTGTCTTACATTAAGATATTTAAGTGATTCTGTCTTATATTGAGATTTTATTTAAGTGATTTTGTGTTATATTGAGATTTTATTTAAGTGATTTTTTCTTATATTAAGATATTATTTAAGTGATTCTGTCTTATATTAAGATTTTAAGTGATTCTGTCTTATATTGAGATTTTAAGTGATATTGTCTTACATTAAGATATTTAAGTGATTCTGTCTTATACTGAGATTTTCTTTAAGTGATTCTGTCTTATACTGAGATTTTATTTAAGTGATTTTGTCTTATATTAAGATATTATTTAAGTGATTCTGTCTTATATTGAGATTTTATTTAAGTGATTTTGTCTTATATAAAGATATTATTTAAGTGATTCTGTCTTATACTGAGATTTTATTTAAGTGATTTTGTCTTATATTAAGATATTATTTAAGTGATTTTTTCTTATATTAAGATATTATTTAAGTGATTCTGTCTTATATTGAGATTTTAAGTGATTCTGTCTTATATTGAGATTTTATTTAAGTGATATTGTCTTACATTAAGATATTTAAGTGATTCTGTCTTATATTGAGATTTTATTTAAGTGATTTTGTCTTATATTGAGATTTTATTTAAGTGATTTTGTCTTATATTGAGATTTTATTTAAGTGATTTTTTTCTTACATTAAGATATTATTTAAGTGATTCTGTCTTATATTAAGATTTTAAGTGATTCTGTCTTATATTGAGATTTTAAGTGATATTGTCTTACATTAAGATATTTAAGTGATTCTGTCTTATACTGAGATTTTATTTAAGTGATTTTGTCTTATATTAAGATATTATTTAAGTGATTCTGTCTTATACTGAGATTTTATTTAAGTGATTTTGTCTTAGGACCTGAGGTTCAAACCTTAGGACCTGAGGTTCGTACCTTAGTACCTGAGGTTCGTACCTTAGTACCTGAGGTTCGTACCTTAGGACCAGAGGTTCAAACCTTAGGATCAGAGGTTCAAACCTTAGTACCTGAGGTTCGTACCTTAGGACCTGAGGTTCAAAACGTAGGACCTGAGGTTCGTACCTTAGTACCTGAGGTTCAAACCTTAGGACCTGAGGTTCGTACCTTAGGACCTGAGGTTCGTACCTTAGGACCTGAGGTTCAAACTTAGGACCTGAGGTTCGTACCTTAGTACCTGAGGTTCGTACCTTAGGACCTGAGGTTCAAACTTCGGACCTAAGGTTCAAACCTTAGGACTTGAGGGTCAAACGTAGGACCTAAGGTTCAAACCTTAGGACTTGAGGGTCAAACGTAGGACCTGGGGTTCAAACATAGGACCTGAGGTTCGTACCTTAGGACCTGAGGTTCAAACATTAGGACCTGAGGTTGCAGGGTCACCTGAACCCTTGACCTCAGGAACTCTCCAAACCAGAACTTCTGCTTCAGCGCCCAGAAAAAAAAACAAACTCAAGAACACAGAGTGTCTGTTTACTTTAAATGCACACGGAAGGATCAATAACACGGAACAGCAGTGAAACTATCAGCAACTACAACCCCAATTCCAATGAAGTTGGGACGTTGTGTAAAATGTAACTCCTCAGCCAGTTCAACCTGTGCAGGTCAAACAAGTGATTCCTGCAGAGTTTACCGCTGCCCCTCCTGGAGCGAGCCGCTGATCTGAAGGCCGACGCATGCCCAAATGTCACGTTATCATAATTAAGCTCATCGAGCAGGTGGCCTTGCACGTCCCGACGACCGGACGGTCATTGGGACAGAGCCCACATCATGTGACCGTACAGTGCAGCCACCCTCGTTTTCTGGTTTCCTGCTGGAACCGTGGAGTTGCGTGTTCCCGCGTGTTCTCATCATCACTTTCTGCACTTTGTCAGAGGTTAGAGGACAAAAAACAACAACAAACAAACACACAAACAAAAAAACGAAAACAGTATCCATTCTACACTTAATATGAGACACAATCATTCATGTCAAACTTTTTAGAGAACACATTAAAAAAATGTGTTCAGTGAAAGTTTTGGAAGCATCTTCTTTGAAGTCATATCTGATATTTAAGTGATTCTGTCTTATACTGAGATTTTATTTAAGTGATTTTGTCTTATATTAAGATTTTATTTAAGTTATTTTGTCTTATATTAAGATTTTATTTAAGTGATTCTGTCTTATATTGAGATTTTATTTAAGTGATTTTGTCTTATATTAAGATATTATTTAAGTGATTCTGTCTTATATTGAGATTTTATTTAAGTGATTCTGTCTTATAGAGATTTTATTTAAGTGATTTTGTCTTATATTAAGATTTTATTTAAGTGATATTGTCTTACATTAAGATATTTAAGTGATTCTGTCTTATATTGAGATTTTATTTAAGTGATTTTGTCTTATATTAAGATTTTAAGTGATTCTGTCTTATATTGAGATTTTATTTAAGTGATTTTGTCTTATATTAAGATATTACTTAAGTGATTGTCTTATATTGAGATTTTATTTAAGTGATATTGTCTTACATTAAGATATTTAAGTGATTCTGTCTTATATTGAGATTTTATTTAAGTGATTTTGTCTTATATTGAGATTTTATTTAAGTGATTCTGTCTTTTATTGAGATTTCATTTAAGTGATTTTGTCTTATATTAAGATATTATTTAAGTGATTCTGTCTTATATTGAGATTTTATTTAAGTGATTTTGTCTTATATTAAGATATTATTTAAGTGATTTTGTCTTATATTAAGATATTTAAGTGATTCTGTCTTATATTGAGATTTTATTTAAGTGATTCTGTCTTATATTGAGATTTTATTTAAGTGATTTTGTCTTATATTAAGATATTAGTTAAGTGATTCTGTCTTATATTGAGATTTTATTTAAGTGATTCTGTCTTATAGAGATTTTATTTAAGTGATTTTGTCTTATATTAAGATTTTATTTAAGTGATATTGTCTTACATTAAGATATTTAAGTGATTGTCTTATATTGAGATTTTATTTAAGTGATTTTGTCTTATATTAAGATTTTAAGTGATTCTGTCTTATATTGAGATTTTATTTAAGTGATTTTGTCTTATATTAAGATATTACTTAAGTGATTGTCTTATATTGAGATTTTATTTAAGTGATTTTGTCTTATATTAAGATTTTAAGTGATTCTGTCTTATACTGAGATTTTATTTAAGTGATTTTGTCTTATATTAAGATTTTATTTAAGTGATTTTGTCTTATATTAAGATTTTAACTGATTCTGTCTTATATTGAGATTTTATTTAAGTGATTTTGTCTTATATTAAGATTTTATTTAAGTGATTTTGTCTTATATTAAGATATTATTTAAGTGATTCTGTCTTATATTGAGATTGTATTTAAGTGATTTTGTCTTATATTGAGATTTTATTTAAGTGATTCTGTCTTTTATTGAGATTTCATTTAAGTGATTTTGTCTTATATTAAGATATTATTTAAGTGATTCTGTCTTATATTGAGATTTTATTTAAGTGATTTTGTCTTATATTAAGATATTATTTAAGTGATTTTGTCTTATATTAAGATATTATTTAAGTGATTGTCTTATATTGAGATTTTATTTAAGTGATTCTGTCTTATATTGAGATTTTATTTAAGTGATTTTGTCTTATATTAAGATTTTAAGTGATTCTGTCTTATATTAAGATATTATTTAAGTGATTTTGTCTTATATTAAGATATTATTTAAGTGATTTTGTCTTATATTGAGATTTTATTTAAGTGATTTTGTCTTATATTAAGATATTATTTAAGTGATTCTGTCTTATATTGAGATTTTATTTAAGTGATTTTGTCTTATATTAAGATTTTATTTAAGTGATATTGTCTTACATTAAGATATTTAAGTGATTCTGTCTTATATTGAGATTTTATTTAAGTGATTCTGTCTTATATTGAGATTTTATTTAAGTGATTTTGTCTTATATTAAGATTTTTAAGTGATTCTGTCATATTGAGTTTTATTTAAGTGATTTTGTCTTATATTAAGATATTACTTAAGTGATTGTCTTATATTGAGATTTTTTAAGTGATTTTGTCTTATATTAAGATTTTAAGTGATTCTGTCTTATATTGAGATTTTTTAAGTGATTTGTCTTATATTAAGATTTTAATTGATTCTGTCTTATATTGAGATTTATTTAAGTGATTTGTCTTATAAAGATTTTATTTAAGTGATTTGTCTTATATTAAGATATTATTTAAGTGATTCTGTCTTATATTAAGATTTATTTAAGTGATTTGTCTTATATTAAGATATTATTTAAGTGATTTTGTCTTATATTAAGATATTATTTAAGTGATTCTGTCTTATATTAAGATATTATTTAAGTGATTTTGTCTTATATTAAGATATTATTTAAGTGATTTGTCTTATATTAAGATATTATTTAAGTGATTCTGTCTTATATTGAGATTTTATTTAAGTGATTTTGTCTTATATTAAGATATTATTTAAGTGATTTTGTCTTTTATTGAGAGTTCATTTAAGTGATTTTGTCTTATATTAAGATATTATTTAAGTGATTCTGTCTTATATTGAGATTTTATTTAAGTGATTTTGTCTTATATTAAGATATTATTTAAGTGATTCTGTCTTATATTGAGATTTTATTTAAGTGATTCTGTCTTTTATTGAGAGTTCATTTAAGTGATTTTGTCTTATATTAAGATATTATTTAAGTGATTCTGTCTTATATTGAGATTTTATTTAAGTGATTTTGTCTTATATTAAGATATTATTTAAGTGATTCTGTCTTATATTGAGATTTTATTTAAGTGATTTTGTCTTATATTAAGATATTATTTAAGTGATTTTGTCTTATATTAAGATATTATTTAAGTGATTTTGTCTTATATTAAGATATTATTTAAGTGATTCTGTCTTATATTAAGATATTATTTAAGTGATTTTGTCTTATATTAAGATATTATTTAAGTGATTCTGTCTTATATTAAGATATTATTTAAGTGATTCTGTCTTATATTGAGATTTTATTTAAGTGATTTTGTCTTATATTAAGATATTATTTAAGTGATTTTGTCTTATATTAAGATATTATTTAAGTGATTCTGTCTTATATTGAGATTTTATTTAAGTGATTTTGTCTTATATTAAGATATTATTTAAGTGATTTTGTCTTATATTAAGATATTATTTAAGTGATTCTGTCTTATATTGAGATTTTATTTAAGTGATTTTGTCTTATATTAAGATATTATTTAAGTGATTTTGTCTTATATTAAGATATTATTTAAGTGATTCTGTCTTATATTGAGATTTTATTTAAGTGATTTTGTCTTATATTAAGATATTATTTAAGTGATTTTGTCTTATATTAAGATTTTATTTAAGTGATTCTGTCTTATATTGAGATTTTATTTAAGTGATTCTGTCTTACATTAAGATTTTATTTAAGTGATTCTGTCTTACATTAAGATTTTATTTCACTGATTCTATCTTATGTGACATGTAATGACATATTTTGACTAGAAATCAGACAAACATACTTGTTAATCTGAGCTTCTAGACATTAAAATCTATTTGACCAGATGGCTGCAGGTCGTTGTTTACTGTCTGAGGGGTTGCTGGGTTCAAATCCCTACCACTGTTGCCAGGGTGTCCTTGAGCAAGACACTGAACGCTGCACTGTGACAAACAGCTGCTTGCTGGCTGCTGAGTCACTTTGTTGTCTGGATTATTCTAATACATATGAGAGGAGTTTCATGAAACTTTCTAAAAGGGTGGAACCTAGACTCAGGAAGAAGCTGTCACATGACAGGAAATGATGCATGGACCTTGATCGGACCATTTGTCGAGCTTTACTGAACTTATTTATTTGCTCCTCCACTTATTTGCTCCACTCCACTAATCCTGTGAGTCACTGAACTCCAACGTGTTTCACGATCCGCTGTCTCGGCCGTCAGATGGCAAACACGTACGGAGAGCAGGTCCGTGGCCACTAACACATGGATTTACATTCCAGAAGAGACCTAGAATCAGCCTGAAATCCACAACCTGGTCCAATGACTGGAGCTGGCTCAGACTCAGGTCCAAATCCAAAGAAGGCGGCTGAGGAGCTGGAACACTTGCTCTCAAACAAGGTTATTTTAGACAGTGATGTGATCTGCTGAGCCGCCAAAGGTGGACTCTGTGCAGTCAGGAGCAAGGACTCCCGCCACGTGACCGTTTACTTGGAACGATCAAATTAGAACACGGTGCCAAAGATGGCACATGTCAGCACACACAGAGACGATGAAGTCTGTTTGCAGGTTCTTACTGGAACCACAACAAATTCAAATATGGATATCATCCAGGAGTTCTTCTGCAACGAGACCCTATCAGCTGTTAGACTGTATTTTTGGTAAGCTCGGTCCTGACAGATGCCTCTGGTCTACTGTTCCACTGAGCCGGCCACTTTGAGGACTTGCACAAGATTGATCCTCCTGCTAGGATTTTGGACATCTCTGGTGGCAGCACTCTGGTGGCTGATCTGCCAGTCAGCTGTGAACCACCAAACATCAGTGAGAAGTCAGAAGTTCAGGGATCTGTGGTATCAGGGCTGAGCTCCGGGAGGCAGGTGGAAATGTTATTCTGCTGATGTCGCAAACCATGTTTTCTTGTGTTTGTGAGATCATATCATCCCAACTGCTCTCCTTTGCAGCTAAACTACTTGCAGTGGTCACGTTCAACAGGATTCCATCCCAGTTCTTGAACTTAATGCCAGTCCGACATTAAGTTCAAGAAGTAAAACAGACTGCATTTATAAAACACTTTTCCATTTATATCAGAAGCTCAAATGACTTCACAGTAACGCCTCATATTCACCCAGCGGTGTCAGGGTGCTGCCATTCAAGGTGCTCACTACACACCGGGACCAACTTCAGGATTAAGGACTTGCCCAAGGGCCCTGAGTGATTTTAAAGCCAGACGAGGGTTTGAACCGCGGATCCGCCAGAACATCACCTCAAACATCAGAAGAAATCATAGCACTGCTCATTGTGTGTGTTCATGATCATAGCAGTGGTGAGCAGCTAATCCAATAGCAGATAATTATCGAAGCTAATGTTTTGCTATCGGATTAGCTTTCAGATAAGTTTTAAAACCATCATCGGACCAATTATCTTCCGATAAATTTAGTTCCAATAACATTTTTTGCTGGTAAAATTTAATGGTCAAAAACATTTGTAAACCCTAAAATCAAACATTTTAGTCCGTTTGTAGCAGACCGGCTGCCTGTCGCTTGCTGATGACATCATCAAGCACAAAATGTGATTGGCCGGGTAACACAGGGAGCATTGTGGGTAGTTCAGGTTCACTTTGGACGTTACAGTGACTCATCCACTTGACACAAAAACAAAACAGACTAATTTTAACATTATTTTATTTTATTTCTTTGTGACTGTAATTTAATCACCAAGACTCGGTGTGGGAGAGGAGCTTTCACGGCGCAGCTGTGTACAGAGGGACTTTTCTTCACGTTTAGACACTGTTTTGGATTTTTAAAAAAAGGACGCTTTATGTGGATTATTTATTCAGACGAATCCCACTGAAACTAACAGGTAAGAATTTATATTTACTATGTATCTCTTATTCTGCCAATCAATTCTTTGTGTTTGTGCCCTTGAATTTACCCAGCAGCCCCTGCGGTGCTTAAAGTGAAACTGGTTTATCAGAAGCCGACAGTGTAATCTGATGTGGCCGCCTCCAAATCAATACTAATAGTTATCAGTTATCTGTAATAAAGATACATTTTTTTTATCAGTTTATCATCATAAAAGATAACTTTTCAGTTGTCTGATCGGATGTCTTTGGTACCAGGTCTCTTTGGCAGATCCTTGGGTCCTGTTGGAATGACTTTGTGTTCAAGGAACGGTTACTTAGTGAGGCTCAAATCATGAGTATCATTTACATTGTGAGAGTGTTTCCCTGAACGTGGGCCAATAACTGGAAAATGGCACGGACATGCCTCTGTGTCACGTGACTGAGGCTGAGAGAGGGCGGCCATCAGGAGGTGGGTTGTGTAGCGTGCTGGATGCAGTATGTGGCACCAGTTCATGCTTCCAGAACCTGACTCTGATGATCTGGGTCCTGCTTTTTACTATGACATCATCAAAGGCAAAAATAGATTCAAATCAAATCAAATCAATTTTATTTATATAGGGCCAAATCACAATCATGAAATCACATTCATGTGATTTCATGGTCACCGGATGCTCAGAAACACAGACGGTCAGTAAAAACAGTGACGGAAGAGCGCAGCGTGCGACCCGTCTGGAGGTTATTTCAGCTGTAAAACACTGATGCTTGTGGTGTGTGGAGCAAAAGGAGCCTTCCTCTTCTCTCCTCCAATCAAACGAGGCGTTCTTTAGTTATTGCAAAGAAACAACATGTTTAGGGACGGACGCCTCCTAAAATGAAAGCACACATCCCGACACAGATGGACACAACTGGACTAAGTTTTCAACGAGGGGATCTGGTTTAGGCCCACAGCCCGAGTCAGACCAGTCACTGCAAACACAATGTGGTCTGAACCAAGAAACAAATCAGATGTGTGAAGCCAGTCCGGGACAACCTCAGAACCACGTGTAGATGCACGTTACGGCACCACAGGTGTTCTGGTTTAATATTTATGAAAAGACGGCGCTAATCACACCCGAGACGGCGATTCTCTGCAGGACACAGTGCAGAGATCATCAGAACGGTGTTAATGTTTGAGCCAAGCATCAAACAGGGACGCGAGAAGAACTGATTAAACAGGGACCGCTCCGTGTGCACGGCGATAGAAAACCTTAATGAGGACGGACGGTCCGACGCCTCCAACGCCTCCTCCGGCTGCAGACTGGCCCAGGCTGACCAGCGACTGAAGCCTCATTTCACTGCCAAACAGAAAGTCTGGCATTTTACATTACGTCTGCTTCTTGTGGTTCAAACCTCGGTGACTCATGACACCGTTTCAAAACCAACGGAACAGCGTTTGTGCACCGTCATCAGGTCGAGTGGCTCAGAGACGACATTCGACTGAACCACTGCAGCGTCTCTGTGCTCCAATCAGACGGAAAATCCAACCGTCAGCAGTAACACTTCCACCGCGGCACACAAACGCACCATTTCAACATCCAGAAGAAGAAACGCTGACCGATGTGTGCATTAAAGCGCGCGCACACACACACACACAGACAGACACAGACACACAAATTTTCAGTTTAATTTTTTTTTTTATTAATTCTTAATTCCTTTAAAACCCAAAACACACTGAAGCATTTGAGGGGTTTGTTTTATTTATTTATTGACTTATTACATTTATATTTTAGAACATAAAAATTATATTAGAAATTATATAATAATAATATATTTATTGAAGCACAAAAGTGGCAGAATGTAAATTATAGTCAGGTACTCACAATTCCAGTGATGTTTGAAGTATTCATTGTATTTTTCAGGAGTAAAAATCACACAAATCCAAAAAAGCAACGGCATCTGGCATCAGCGCCACCATCAGGGGTGACACAAAAACAGCTTCACCGTCAGGAGTGACAACACCACCGTCAGGAGTGATGCAAAAACAGCGCCACCATCAGGAGTGATGCAAAACAACACTACCGTCAGGAGTGATGCAAAAACAGCGCCACCATCAGGAGTGATGCAAAAACAGCACCACCATCAGGAGTGACGCAAAAACAGCACCACCGTCAGGAGTGACGCAAAAACAGCTCCACCGTCAGGAGTGACACAAAAACAGCTTCACCGTCAGGAGTGACAACACCACCGTCAGGAGTGATGCAAAACAACACTACCGTCAGGAGTGATGCAAAACAACACTACCGTCAGGAGTGATGCAAAACAACACTACCGTCAGGAGTGATGCAAAAACAGCGCCACCATCAGGAGTGATGCAAAACAACACTACCGTCAGGAGTGATGCAAAAACAGCGCCACCGTCAGGAGTGACGCAAAAACAGCGCCACCGTCAGGAGTGACCCAAAATAGCTCCACCATCAGGAGTGACGCAAAAACAGCGCCACCGTCAGGAGTGACGCAAAAACAGCGCCACCGTCAGGAGTGACGCAAAACAACACCACCGTCAGGAGTGACGCAAAACACCACCACCGTCAGGAGTGACACAAAACAACACCACTGTCAGGAGTGACGCAAAAACAGCTCCACCGTCAGGAATGACGCAAAAACAGCGCCACCGTCAGGAGTGACACAAAAACAGCTCCACCGTCAGGAGTGACACAAAAACAGCTCCACCGTCAGGAGTGACACAAAAACAGCTTCACCGTCAGGAGTGACGCAAAAACAACCGCCACCGTCAGGAGTGACGCAAAAACAACCGCCACCGTCAGGAGTGATGCAAAAACAGCGCCACCGTCAGGAGTGATGCAATAACAGCGCCACCGTCAGGAGTGATGCAAAAACAGCGCCACCATCAGGAGTGATGGAAAAACAATGCCACCGTCAGGAGTGATGCAAAACAGCTCCACCGTCAGGAGTGATGCAAAAACAACGCCACCATCAGGAGTGATGCAAAAACAGCGCCACCATCAGGAGTGATGCAAAAACAGCGCCACCATCAGGACTGACACAAAACAACACCACCGTCAGGAGTGACGCAAAAACAGCTCCACCGTCAGGAATGACGCAAAACAGCGCCACCGTCAGGAGTGACACAAAAACAGCTCCACCGTCAGGAGTGACACAAAAACAGCTTCACCATCAGGAGTGATGCAAAAACAACCGCCACCGTCAGGAGTGATGCAAAAACAGCGCCACCATCAGGAGTGATGGAAAAACAATGCCACCGTCAGGAGTGATGCAAAACAGCGCCACCATCAGGAGTGATGCAAAAACAGCGCCACCGTCAGGACTGACACAAAACAATGCCACCGTCAGGAGTGATGCAAAAACAGCGCCACCGTCAGGAGTGATGCAAAAACAGCGCCACCGTCAGGAGTGATGCAAAAACAGCGCCACCATCAGGAGTGATACAAAAACAGCGCCACCATCAGGAGTGATGGAAAAACAACGCCACCGTCAGGAGTGATGGAAAACAACGCCACCGTCAGGAGTGATGAAAAACAACGCCACCGTCAGGAGTAATGCAAAACAGCGCCACCGTCAGGAGTGACGCAAAACAACACCACCGTCAGGAGTGACACAAAACAACACCACCGTCAGGAATGACGCAAAAACAGCGCCACCGTCAGGAGTGACACAAAAACAGCTCCACCGTCAGGAGTGACACAAAAACAGTTTCACCATCAGGAGTGATGCAAAAACAACCGCCACCGTCAGGAGTGACGCAAAAACAACCGCCACCGTCAGGAGTGATGCAAAAACAGCGCCACCGTCAGGAGTGATGCAAAAACAGCGCCACCATCAGGAGTGATGGAAAAACAATGCCACCGTCAGGAGTGATGCAAAACAGCGCCACCGTCAGGAGTGATGCAAAAACAACGCCACCATCAGGAGTGATGCAAAAACAGCGCCACCATCAGGACTGACACAAAACAATCCCACCGTCAGGAGTGATGCAAAAACAGCGCCACTGTCAGGAGTGATGCAAAAACAGCGCCACCATCAGGGGTGATGCAAAAACAGCGCCACCATCAGGAGTGATGGAAAAACAACGCCACCGTCAGGAGTGATGCAAAACAGCGCCACCGTCAGGAGTGATGCAAAAACAACGCCACCATCAGGAGTGATGCAAAAACAGCGCCACCATCAGGACTGACACAAAACAATGCCACCGTCAGGAGTGACGCAAAACAATGTCACCGTCAGGAGTGACAGAAAAACAGCGCCACCGTCAGGAGTGACAACACCACCGTCAGGACTGACGCAAAACAACGTCACCATCAGGAGTGATGCAAAAACAGCGCCACCATCAGGACTGACACAAAACAACGCCACCGTCAGGAGTGACGCAAAACAACGTCACCGTCAGGAGTGACGCAAAACAACGTCACCGTCAGGAGTGATGCAAAAACAGCGCCACCGTCAGGAGTGATGCAAAAACAGCGCCACCATCAGGACTGACACAAAACAATGCCACCGCCAGGAGTGACGCAAAACAATGTCACCGTCAGGAGTGACACAAAAACAGCGCCACCGTCAGGAGTGACAACACCACCGTCAGGACTGACGCAAAACAACGTCACCATCAGGACTGATGCAAAAACAGCGCCACCATCAGGACTGACACAAAACAATGCCACCGTCAGGACTGACACAAAACAATGCCACCGTCAGGAGTGACGCAAAACAACGTCACCGTCAGGAGTGACGCAAAACAACGTCACCGTCAGGAGTGACACAAAAACAGCGACACCGTCAGGAGTGACAGCACCACTGTCAGGACTGACGCAAAACAACGTCACCATCAGGAGTGATGCAAAAACAGCGCCACCATCAGGACTGACACAAAACAATGCCACCGTCAGGAGTGATGCAAAACAACGTCACCGTCAGGAGTGACGCAAAACAATGCCACCGTCAGGAGTGACGCAAACAACGTCACCGTCAGGAGTGACGCAAAACAATGCCACCGTCAGGAGTGACGCAAACAACGCCACCGTCAGGAGTGACGCAAAACAACGTCACCGTCAGGAGTGACGCAAAACAACGTCACCGTCAGGAGTGACGCAAAACAACGCCACCGTCAGGAGTGACACAAAAACAGCGACACCGTCAGGAGTGACAGCACCACTGTCAGGACTGACGCAAAACAACGTCACCATCAGGAGTGATGCAAGAACAGCGCCACCGTCAGGACTGACACAAAACAATGCCACCGTCAGGAGTGATGCAAAACAACGTCACCGTCAGGAGTGACGCAAAACAACGCCACCGTCAGGAGTGACGCAAACAACGTCACCGTCAGGAGTGACGCAAAACAATGCCACCGTCAGGAGTGACGCAAAACAACGTCACCGTCAGGAGTGATGCAAAACAACGCCACCGTCAGGAGTGACGCAAAACAACGTCACCGTCAGGAGTGATGCAAAACAACGTCACCGTCAGGAGTGACACAAAACAATGCCACCGTCAGGAGTGATGCAAAACAATGCCACCGTCAGGAGTGACGCAAACAACGTCACCGTCAGGAGTGATGCAAAACAATGCCACCGTCAGGAGTGATGCAAAACAACGTCACCGTCAGGAGTGATGCAAAACAATGCCACCGTCAGGAGTGATGCAAAACAACGTCACCGTCAGGAGTGACGCAAAACAATGCCACCGTGAGGAGTGACGCAAACAACGCCACCGTCAGGAGTGATGCAAAACAACGTCACCATCAGGAGTGACATAAAAACAGCGCCACCGTCAGGAGTGACAACACCACCGTCCATAGGGTTTGTCATGTGACAGTCAGTGTGAAGGTTGGTGGAAAAGTCGACCACAAATCACTGAGTGATTTCATTTACAAAGAATTGAGCTGTATTAGAAAAAGGATTCGAGGAACATTTTCCTATTGTTACCTAAAACACTGTCCTGCTTTTAACTGGAATGTTGTCCTGCTTCTTCCAGAGATGTTTCCGTGTTTCTTCGTGGAACATTGTCCTGGTCTAATTCAAATATCTGAGCAACTGAACTGATGTCAGAAGCTGGGTTTAGGACAGTGTGGTGAACCTAACACATGTTGAGTTGAGCCCCTCTGGTTATGGCTAACCTGCTAACCAACCCATGCTGCTGCTGACAGTGGTGGATGGGACCATTTTCACCTGTAGCACTGCATCATCATAATTCACACCAGAAGACCTTCCTCTGAAACAGCGACCAAAAGGATGAGAATCAATAAACCAGCTTCCAAAACACACACACACACACACACACACACACACACACACACACACACACACACACACACACACACACACACACACACACACACACACACACACACACACTCTGTTGTCTGACTCTCTGATTTCAGGAAAGCATCAAACCAAAATCCAACAAACAGGAAAATCTTTTCCTGACGTAAGCGGGATCACGCTCCATCACGCCGTCCTCAGTGAACACGTGTTGGCGTGCATCATCACTCAGGAATTCCTGTGTGTTTTTATTCACAAGCATCTGACAACACTCCAAAGCTACTCTTAGCCTGGACACGCCCACCGAGCCTTTCGTGAAACACCAAGAATAAAATTCTACTGACCTCAGATCTGCAAACAGCTCCGGCGTGTCATCGTGCACGAGCACCACACCGTGTGAGCGTTGGACCTCAGACGTCCTGGTGCCGGGATCTGACCCACAGCAGACCCACACTAACGACAGACCGCCGCTGCACAGGAACACACCAAACTTCCCCTTTGTCAACAGTAAGTCAGAGAACACGAAGCGCCGGGGGCGCGGCGTGCTGGTTTCACCTCAACAAAAGAGCCACAGTGGATCCACTCATGGTGTCATTCCAGCATCTGACAACTTTGTGTCTCTCTGCAACTTATCGAGATCATCTGAGCCCGTCGGTGTGGGCGGGCGAGAGTGACTGAGCGAGACAACTGTGTGTGTGTGTGTGCTGATTTTATTTGTTGTCTCTGTGTGTGTCTCTGTGTGCACCTGCTGATTTTGTGTGTGTGTTCTGTGTGTGTATTCTGTGCGTGCGTTCTGTGTGTGTGTTCTGTCTGTGTGTGTTCTGTGTGTATGTGTCTTCTGTGTGTGTATTCTGTGTGTGCGTTCTGTGTGTGTGTTCTGTCTGTGTGTGTGCATTCTGTTTGTGTGTTCTGTTTGTGTGTGTTCTGTGTGTGTGTGTTCTGTGTGTGCGTGTTCTGTTTGTGTGTGTGCATTCTATTTGTGTGTGTGCATTCTGTTTGTGTGTTCTGTTTGTGTGTGTTCTGTCTGTGTGTGTGTGTGTTCTGTTTGTGTGTTCTGTTTGTGTGTGTTCTGTCTGTGTGTGTGTGTGTTCTGTTTGTGTGTTCTGTTTGTGTGTGTTCTGTCTGTGTGTGTGTGTGTTCTGTTTGTGTGTTCTGTTTGTGTGTGTTCTGTCTGTGTGTGTGCGTTCTGTTTGTGTGTGTGTTCTGTCTGTGTGTGTGCGTCTGTTTGTGTGTGTGCGTTCTGTTTGTGTGTGTGCATTCTGTTTGTGTGTGTGCATTCTATTTGTGTGTGTGCGTTCTGTTTGTGTGTGTGTTCTGTCTGTGTGTGTGTTCTGTCTGTGTGTGTGCGTTCTGTTTGTGTGTGTGCGTTCTGTTTGTGTGTGTGCATTCTATTTGTGTGTTCTGTCTGTGTGTGTGTTCTGTTTGTGTGTGTGTGTTCTGTTTGTGTGTTCTGTTTGTGTGTGTGTGTTCTGTCTGTGTGTGTGTTCTGTTTGTGTGTGTGCGTTCTGTTTGTGTGTGTGCGTTCTGTTTGTGTGTGTGTTCTGTCTGTGTGTGTGTTCTGTCTGTGTGTGTGTTCTGTCTGTGTGTGTGTTCTGTCTGTGTGTGTGCGTTCTGTTTGTGTGTGTGCATTCTATTTGTGTGTGTGCATTCTATTTGTGTGTTCTGTCTGTGTGTGTGTTCTGTTTGTGTGTGTGTGTTCTGTCTGTGTGTGTGTTCTGTTTGTGTGTGTGTGTTCTGTTTGTGTGTGTGTGTTCTGTCTGTGTGTGTGTTCTGTTTGTGTGTGTGTGTTAATTCTGTGTGTATGTGTTTTCTGTGTGTGTATTCTGTGTGTGCGTTCTGTGTGTGTGTTCTGTCTGTGTGTGTGTGTGTTCTGTTTGTGTGTGTGCGTTCTGTTTGTGTGTTCTGTTTGTGTGTGTTCTGTGTGTGTGTTCTGTTTGTGTGTGTGTGTGTTCTGTTTGTGTGTTCTGTTTGTGTGTGTTCTGTCTGTGTGTGTGCATTCTTTGTGTGTGTGTTCTGTCTGTGTGTGTGCGTTCTGTTTGTGTGTGCGTGTTCTGTTTGTGTGTGTGCATTCTGTTTGTGTGTTCTGTTTGTGTGTGTTCTGTCTGTGTGTGTGCGTTCTGTTTGTGTGTGTGCATTCTGTTTGTGTGTGTTCTGTCTGTGTGTGTGCGTTCTGTTTGTGTGTGTGTGTTCTGTTTGTGTGTGTGCATTCTATTTGTGTGTTCTGTCTGTGTGTGTGTTCTGTCTGTGTGTGTGCGTTCTGTTTGTGTGTTCTGTTTGTGTGTTCTGTTTGTGTGTGTGTGTTCTGTTTGTGTGTGTTCTGTCTGTGTGTGTGTTCTGTTTGTGTGTGTGTGTTCATTCTGTGTGTATGTGTTTTCTGTGTGTGTATTCTGTGTGTGCGTTCTGTGTGTGTGTTCTGTCTGTGTGTGTGTGTGTTCTGTTTATGTGTGTGCGTTCTGTCTGTGTGTGTTCTGTGTGTGTGTGTTCTGTTTGTGTGTGTGCGTTCTGTGTGTGTGTGTGTGTGTGTGTGTGTGTAGCGTGCCACAGTATTTTGGTCAGTGCCTGTTTAAATGCAGCCTGCATGAATCATGACTTCCTACAGAGTGGGTCAGTGGGCGTGTGAGTCATCTCGCTGTCTTATATGGTAACGCTGCACATGTGACAGAAACACTCGGTTATCTATAGTCCCATCTCACCGGTGCATGCGTCTGACGCGCTGTGACTCTCCACTGTGATCCTCGGACGATATCACAAAGAGCTTTTCTTTGTTTTGTGGTCTGAACTCGGGGCACAAAACACAAATAAAACACAACCTGAGAATGAAAAATGTGAAGTGCAGCACAAACGTTTGGGAATCGAATCCGTTACACTGCCGCCAACATGCTGGGAACGCTGACCCCAGACTTACCATTAATGGTTCATTTTGGCAAAGGTCAATGCCATTGGGGTCAAAGGTCAGAACTTTGATTCCACTCCAGATCTGCAGCAAAGTGACCCACATCTGTGGGTGGGTTCTGGAATTGCCCAGATGAGGTCAAATTTGCCAGAGACAAATTTGCCAAAGACAGACATGATGAGACTGACCCCAGTCAGTGGGGAGACATGAGGCCTGTCTGTCTGATGGGTCCAACACCCCTCCAAGTGCTGCAGCATGTGGAGAAACATCTGTCCTGAAGCTGATCTTTAAGGATCATCACAGTTCAGCTCATGGAATATAACTTTGAATCTGATTTGGATCAAACCTGACACCAGTATGAAGGTACATTGTCCAACTGACCAGGAAAGGTCAAACTTGCCAAAGGTAAAAGTGATTTTACAGTTTGGCAGTGCAGGTCCATCAACAGAATATGAGCTGGACTACCAATATGTAGACCTGGGTTTGATCCCAGCCAGGGCCCCCACTGAATGGGTACTGGCCTTTTCCTGGGGAAGTAACCTACACTGGACTGGACTCCTATCCAGAGGGAGCCATAGACTCTGACTCGCCAGGGTGTCCAGAGATAAACTGGCATCAACAGCCCTGAGGCATCTTCTGATTCCAGGCAAAGCTCTTCAGAGTTCAGAATAGGATGAGCTTCAAGATTCAAACTCTAAATGAACCGTTTCCAGAGAAACGCTGCACTTTCACAATCTGTGTTTACCAGGAAACTCTCCTGAAGAAAGTGACCACATCCTTACCGACACCGTGCCTCTGGTTCTACTGCTGCTACTGCGCCGAGCGCCACCGTGCCTCTGTTTCTACTGCTGCCACCGTGCCGAGCGCCACCGTGCCTCTGTTTCTACTGCTGCCACCGTGCCGAGCGCCACCATGCCTCTGGTTCTGCTGTTGCCAACGCGCCGAGCACCACTGGTTCTGCTGTTGCCACAGCGCCGAGCGCCACCGCAGCTCTGGTTCTACTGCTGCCACCGCGCAGAGCGCCACTGCGCCTCTGGTTCTACTGCTGCCACAGCGCCGAGCACCACCACACCTCTGGTTCTACTGCTGCCACCGCGCAGAGCACCACCGCACCTCTGGTTCTACTGCTGCCACCGCGCCGAGCGCCACCATGCCTCTGGTTCTGCTGTTGCCAACGCGCCGAGCGCCACCGTGCCTCTGGTTCTGCTGCTCGGTACAGCTGAGTGTGTGTACAGCACTGAGTTCCAAAATCCTCAGCTCAGAGAATAATCAGGAGGAAACACAAAAGAAGAAGATGATTTCTGAATGTGACGTCCAGCAAGTTAGAAGCAAATGTTTTTGATCAGGCTTGTGTTTATAATTTTATCTGTGCTCCAATCACATCAGACCTTCTTCTCAAACAGAAAGTCTCTGTCACAGCGGACACGAAACGAGTCGTTTTCTCATCTCCTGCTTGACATTTGAACTCTGTGATAAATTCCACGTGCACACAGCAGCAACTTTGTTTTCAGCCATCATGTGTTTGTCTGAGGCAGGGTTCGGTTCAGATTGGGGTCGATGTCAAAAAAAGAGTTCAGTTCAGATTGGGGTTCATTTCAAAACAGGGTTTGGTTCAGATTGGGGTTGATTTCAAAACAGGGTTTGGTTCAGATTGGGGTTGATTTCAAAACAGGGTTTGGTTCAGATTGGGGTTGATTTCAAAAAAAGAGTTCGGTTCAGATTGGGGTTCATTTCAAAACAGGGTTTGGTTCAGATTGGAGTTGATTTCAAAACAGAGTTAGGTTCAGACTGGGGTCGATTTCAAAACAGGGTTCGGTTCAGATTGGGGTTGATTTCAAAACAGGGTTCGGTTCAGATTGGGGTTGATTTCAAAAAAAGAGTTCGGTTCAGATTGGGGTTCATTTCAAAACAGGGTTTGGTTCAGATTGGAGTTGATTTCAAAACAGAGTTAGGTTCAGACTGGGGTCGATTTCAAAACAGGGTTCGGTTCAGATTGGGGTTGATTTAAAAAAAGAGTTCAGTTCAGATTGGGGCTGATTTCAAAACAGAGTTCGGTTCAGATTGGGGTTGATTTCAAAACAGAGTTCGGTTCAGATTGGGGTTGATTTCAAAACAGAGTTCAGTTCAGATTGGGGTTGATTTCAAAAAAGAGTTCGGTTCAGATTGGGGCTGATTTCTAAGCAGAGTTCGGTTCAGATTGGGGCTGATTTCTAAGCAGAGTTCAGTTCAGATTGGGGCTGATTTCTAAGCAGAGTTTAGTTCAGATTGGGGCTGATTTCTAAGCAGAGTTCGGTTCAGATTGGGTCTGATTTCTAAGCAGAGTTCGGTTCAGATTGGGGCTGATTTCTAAGCAGAGTTCGGTTCAGATTGGGGCTGATTTCTAAGCAGAGTTCAGTTCAGATTGGGGCTGATTTCTAAGCAGAGTTCAGTTCAGATTGGGGCTGATTTCTAAGCAGAGTTTAGTTCAGATTGGGGCTGATTTCTAAGCAGAGTTCAGTTCAGATTGGGGCTGATTTCTAATCAGAGTTTAGTTCAGATTGGGGCTGATTTCTAATCAGAGTTTAGTTCAGATTGGGGCTGATTTCTAAGCAGAGTTCAGTTCAGATTGGGGCTGATTTCTAAGCAGAGTTCAGTTCAGATTGGGGCTGATTTCTAAGCAGAGTTCAGTTCAGATTGGGGCTGATTTCTAAGCAGAGTTCAGTTCAGATTGGGGCTGATTTTTAAGCAGAGTTCAGTTCAGATTGGGGCTGATTTCTAAGCAGAGTTCAGTTCAGATTGGGGCTGATTTCTAAGCAGAGTTCAGTTCAGATTGGGGCTGATTTCTAAACAGAGTTTAGTTCAGATTGGGGTTGATTTCTAAGCAGAGTTTAGTTCAGATTGGGGCTGATTTCTAAGCAGAGTTCAGTTCAGATTGGGGCTGATTTCTAAGCAGAGTTCAGTTCAGATTGGGGCTGATTTCTAAGCAGAGTTTAGTTCAGATTGGGGCTGATTTCTAAGCAGAGTTCAGTTCAGATTGGGGCTGATTTCTAATCAGAGTTTAGTTCAGATTGGGGCTGATTTCTAAGCAGAGTTCAGTTCAGATTGGGGCTGATTTCTAAGCAGAGTTTAGTTCAGATTGGGGCTGATTTCTAAGCAGAGTTCAGTTCAGATTGGGGCTGATTTCTAAGCAGAGTTCAGTTCAGATTGGGGCTGATTTTTAAGCAGAGTTCAGTTCAGATTGGGGCTGATTTCTAAGCAGAGTTCAGTTCAGATTGGGGCTGATTTCTAAGCAGAGTTTAGTTCAGATTGGGGCTGATTTCTAAGCAGAGTTCAGTTCAGATTGGGGCTGATTTCTAAACAGAGTTCAGTTCAGATTGGGGCTGATTTTTAAGCAGAGTTCAGTTCAGATTGGGGCTGATTTTTAAGCAGAGTTCAGTTCAGATTGGGGCTGATTTCTAAGCAGAGTTCAGTTCAGATTGGGGCTGATTTCTAAGCAGAGTTCAGTTCAGATTGGGGCTGATTTTTAAGCAGAGTTCAGTTCAGATTGGGGCTGATTTCTAAGCAGAGTTCAGTTCAGATTGGGGCTGATTTCTAAGCAGAGTTTAGTTCAGATTGGGGCTGATTTCTAAGCAGAGTTTAGTTCAGATTGGGGCTGATTTCTAAGCAGAGTTCAGTTCAGATTGGGGCTGATTTCTAAGCAGAGTTCAGTTCAGATTGGGGCTGATTTTTAAGCAGAGTTCAGTTCAGATTGGGGCTGATTTCTAAGCAGAGTTCAGTTCAGATTGGGGCTGATTTCTAAACAGAGTTCAGTTCAGATTGGGGCTGATTTTTAAGCAGAGTTCAGTTCAGATTGGGGCTGATTTTTAAGCAGAGTTCAGTTCAGATTGGGGCTGATTTCTAAGCAGAGTTCAGTTCAGATTGGGGCTGATTTCTAAGCAGAGTTCAGTTCAGATTGGGGCTGATTTCTAAGCAGAGTTTAGTTCAGATTGGGGCTGATTTCTAAGCAGAGTTTAGTTCAGATTGGGGCTGATTTCTAAGCAGAGTTCAGTTCAGATTGGGGCTGATTTCTAAGCAGAGTTCAGTTCAGATTGGGGCTGATTTCTAAACAGAGTTCAGTTCAGATTGGGGCTGATTTTTAAGCAGAGTTCAGTTCAGATTGGGGCTGATTTTTAAGCAGAGTTCAGTTCAGATTGGGGCTGATTTCTAAGCAGAGTTCAGTTCAGATTGGGGCTGATTTCTAAGCAGAGTTCAGTTCAGATTGGGGCTGATTTCTAAGCAGAGTTTAGTTCAGATTGGGGCTGATTTCTAAGCAGAGTTCAGTTCAGATTGGGGCTGATTTCTAAGCAGAGTTTAGTTCAGATTGGGGTCGATTCATTTCTTCATGTAAATTCAGAGCAGTAAAGTTCAACCTGCAGATTAAACTCACTCATGGAAAGAAGACAAGTGGAAAATCTCCCCACAGGAAACATTTGACACAGAGGCACCGCCCACGACAGAACCTTCAAAAGAACTGCCTCTGTGTGTGTGTGTGTGTGTTTCTCGGGCTACACATCTGTCAACACACCAAATAGAAGTGTCTTTTTCACATTCCTGCATGTGTGACGGCTCACACACACACACACACACACACACACACACACACACACACACACACACACACACACACACACACACACACACACACACAGTTGCAGCTTCTTCCACAAACTCACAAAAAGCAACACAACATGATAAACAGCGTCATCCATCAAATCCCACAAAGTCCTTCTAAACAGGTCTGTCAACACATGCACGAGCACGTGCGTGGGCCTGTTTGTGTTACAAATTTAAGATTTTGGTGACAAAAACGAAAATTAACTTTTTTTAACCTGATCTCTGTCTCTGTAAAGTTCAGGCCGACTTCAGCCAACAAACAAAACAAAACGACGCGAGCGTCACAGTGTGGGCGGGTCCACAGAGCAGCCGTCTCTGTCAGTCCCCCCGGCCCAGGGTCGTAAGGGGCGGGGCTGAGCGACCGCACAGTGTCAGTCAGCTAACTTGGGTGGTGATGTGAGAGTGTACGAAGATAAACAGTTTAACTTCTGCATCAGCACCAACCTGCACACGTTTCACTTTATCGGACACCAGGACTCAAAGCGACACTCCTCCTGCTCCGGCACATGAACGAACGTAAAACCCCCACAGGAGGTTCACTAAAGAACGGTGGTTAACGTGGTTAGGTTTGGTAAGGATGGTTTGTACTGGGCAGGGCTCCTCACAGATCTGTGTCCTGTCACAGAGGAACATGTCAGCGCCTTTATGGCAGAAGTGGACCCGACCCGAGCAAATACCCCCAACAGCCCGCGAGCCAACGTAAGGCGCCCAAACGACTCCGACAGTCCTGCCTCAGTGTATCAGGACCTACACAAAATGTACGGTGGCCATCTCAGGATGGCAGCTGTTGCCAGGTTGGAGTCAATGAAGGATTACACCGGGGTCAAAACGATTCAGTCATGATGTCAAGTGTACAGCACATTATTTACCTGAATGTTCTGGAGTTATGGGGTGAAAACACCAACAAAGGTGACAAAGGTCAATTTCAGTTTGTACAGGGGTCAAAAGTTAAAGTAGCTCCAATCTGGTAAAACATTCTGCAGATCATTGACTTCATGAGGTTCTAACAGGAATCACTTGTACCATCTGTTATCTTTAGTGATCTCTCTCACACACACACACACACACACACACACACACACACACACACACACACACACACACACACACACACACACACACACACACACACACACACACACACACACACACACACCTTTAGTCAGACTTGCTGTTTTCTATTTTTATCATGTTTGATACAGTTCATGTTCTGATTTTAGTTCTACTGTTTCCTGTGAAGCACTTTTTGAATTTTATCAGTTAAATGTTACTAACTTCTATGTCATACAATCCAATGGATGCTGACCTTTTTTTTTACCGTTACTTTAGAAAACAATCATTCAACACCATCAGAAGTGTTCCATTTATTAATCCTGTTGGGACGTATGATAAAATGCTAAGTGGTTCTCTCATCGGTGTTCCAGCAGCTGATTTAAGCGGCGTCAGAGAACCCGCCCGTTGACTTTACGCCAGATTATCGTGCTATCAGCAACTTCTCTGCTCCTGGTTTGTATTTTTACATGTTGACTCTTTTGTTCCTTCATCAAATGTACTGATGGTTATATTTAGCCTCCACCAATCATTCCAGCATCCTGTTTTGTTTTTTTTTTCTTTTCCCCCACAGTACAAGTTTGAACTTTGATCCGTTTCCATCAGTTTGGTGTTCTGGTTTGGGTTAAATGATCCTCAGGTCCATCTGGGGTTTGGCCTCTTCAGGTGTGTTACAAACTGGATCCAAGATCATTGAGGTGTTAAACAGGTACTTGATGGCAAACTGACAGATGTGGAGGTCACGTGGGCGGAGCTCTCAAACCACCATGAAGAACTTCCTCCAGGGTTCTGTGGAACAGTAACATCATATATCCGTCTGTCAGCTGCTGCTTGTGTCACACATCAACACGACTCCAGCTCAAAGACAAAAAAAACTCAGACATGACATCATGTGAGAACACCGTTCGTTGTCATGACAACAGATTCCAGAAACAGATGATTCTTTCAAGCTGCTCAAACTCAAAACGCTGGTGTAAGAGCAGAAAAACAGGAATTAATCAGTGCACTGTAACACACTTTCACTTTCACACAACCTGTGAACCGCTCGCAGCAAACAGACAGAACATCTGCAGGCGCCACACCCTGCTGAGGAGGACCAGCGGGGGCAGCGCTCTGAGTGTCAGGGCGCGACCTGAAAGGTCATGGTTTCCAGCGTGCACACGTGTAACAACGTGCGGTTAGTGGCTTTGCGCAGCACACTTGATGATTCAACCTGAGAAGAGAAAGCCATGGATTGGACCCCGGGCATGCCAGGCACCACAACGAAATACGACACACGAGACAGCACCGGCGCCGCTCGCTTCACTCTGATCACGCAAACGCTGTCAAGATCAATCACTCAATCAATCAATCAATCAATCAATAATATATCAGCACAGTTACATCCAAAATACAGTGTTTACAATTTTATTAAATCAGATCACAGGCCGAGAGAAAAAAATTCATTCTCCAGACGCGACTATTCCAGTTTCATTTTCTCGAGGTTTATTTTTAGCTGAATCTCACAGACTGTTATTTATTTAAGAGAAAGTTATTTTCAAGAAACTATAAAACTGCACAAAACCACAACACAATCCACTGAAACAGACATTTTTTAACTAAAAAAATATTACAAAAGAATTTAATATTTTTAAATTAATTTGTGGACTAGAAAAAAACTGGGGATTTGTCTTGATGAAATACTGTTTAATTGGTTACTTTGAGCAACATTTTATACTTCCTGTCATTCTGATCAGTGGATACAATGTTACAAACAGGTTTGTGTTCCAGAGAAAACATGATGACTTTTTTCAGAAATAGATCAATATTATTTTATTGTGAAATTCAGTTTTTTTTTTTTTAAAGACTTTGTTGTGTTAAAAAACCCCATGATTTCCTCATTTCAATAAAAATGTAATTGTTTCTTTTACAACCCCAATTCCAATGAAGTTGGGACGTTGTGTAAAATGTAAATACAAACAGAATACAATGATTTTCAAATCCTCTTCAACCTATATTCAACTGAATACACCACAAAGACAAGATATTTCAAAATGAGCACTTATTTGCACAAAAACAATAAAGTTTATTAGTTTTAACATTAACTATCTTGAGGATTTGAAAATCACTGTATTCTGTTTTTATTTACATTTTACACAACGTCCCAACGTCATTGGAATTGGGGTTGTATTATATTATTATTTTTGTGATTAATGCTGGTAGTCACATTTGGGAATAGACGGGGTTCAACAATTGCTTGATTTGCTGCAGCTAATGTGTTTCAGGAGCTTATTGTCAAATACAAATGCCACGTCACAACGATAAAGTTAAATTATTGAGTGAAATGACACCGTCTGTAACAGTGTGACTGTTGATGAACACAACAAGCTCACATTCAGACCAGCTATATGCTAACTAGCAACGCATGCTTGGGCAGTTGTAGTACGTCAGCTAGGCTAGCTAGCTGGAGCAGACGAGCCGAGTCCACTAACAAATGCTAAACTGAATCTGTTTTTGGAACATTTTAGCCGCTGATAGGGCAAAGTTTTGTGACAGTGTGAGCAGATAATACGCTAGCCCCTCGTGGAATGATGTGTGACAGACGCTGATGATGCTAGAAACGCTGAATCATGCCTCACACTGTGACTCTGCAAGTTTGTTAACATCTCTGCAGCTAATTGCACTAAAGTGAGCGGTCGCCTGTCTCAAGATGAAACGCTCAAACCTCTGAGGCCTGAAATGCACCGCCAGCGTCACGCATGTGTCACGTGTTGATTTCCATTTAGGAGACTGTGTGAATGGATTAAACTTTGGACACTGCCTCCATGAGCGAGACGTCACAGACACGTGTAGCATCGCGGCTGCCGCGCCCATGGAGAGAACAGACCCAGTGGGTGATTCCACTGAACCGCGAACACAACACACTGCAAAAATAGAAAATTTGGCATCACATCGGCAACATTAACTGATTAACGCAATTTACTGGACTTTCTGTGACTCAGGGGGGCAGACATGAAAAATATCAGTACAATAAACACACACATTGAAAATAGTCACATGATTGGAGTCTGTTAGAAGAAGTCACTTTTTGTTCCTCTAGTTCCCCAAACCTTGTCAGTTAATCCCGCGTGGAGCTCTGTGAGCAGCAGGATCTGGATTATAAAACATAATCTGACACAGGAAACACGGGCGGTGAGTCTGTATCTGTTTCTATTTTTAAGGTTATATATTACAATAAAAGGTGAACACTGTGTGCTTCCAGGGGAAAGGAGGATGTGGCGTGCTCAAAAGTCTTCACTGTGCACAGCTGCGTGCACGTGTTCCTTTCAAAGTAAAAGGAGAGCTGGAGGGAATTTCTGATTCCTCATTTCATGCACAGTGCATTCGGAGGGGAATTAATCTTAGACATATGCAAATCCTTTAAGTTGCTAAGATCACATTTCCTGTCAGTCAAAGCCACAAAAAGATCAAACACATTCCAGACATTCTCTTTTCTGATTTATATTTTATTTCTTTGCTTTTTTCTCCAGTTTCTAATCAGCAGGTTTCAAAATTAAACGACTCGTTTTGTGTTGTTACTCAGACAAGAAAACGCAGCAAATTCATTTTCTATAATCAGAAAATTGTTTAATTCAAATATTGTGTGTGTGTGTGTTAGTCTGTGGGTTACTGCCTCAATTAAAGTCCAAGGCAAAATGGCCATTTTCGGCATAAAAATGGGCACCATTTCCAAGCAAACAAATGTACGCAAATAATTCTGGGATGGGAACAATGTCAATAACCAATACTGTGCCCTTGTTAAATTAAAAGAAAAGTTATTGGACAGTTTTTGAGAAAACTGGGTCCAAATACCCAAATTGGCTGTTTTTGACATAAAAATGGCCGCCATTTCCAAACTAATGAATCTGTGACTAATTTTTTGTCGTGAAATATGTCAACAACCCATATTATGCCCTTGCCAATTTAGACAAAAAGTTTTTGAGAAAATTGCCAATAAGTGCTCAAAATGCCAATTTTCAGCATAAAAATGGTTGCCATGATTTTTAGACAGGAACAATGTTGGTGACCCATATTACGCCCTTGCCAAATAAGAAAAAAGCCAGGCAGTTTTTGGGATATTGCAATAAATGGACACTGGTGCCGACGCCTACAACAGATGGTGTACAGGACACAGGGTCAGCGCCCTAAACCTTTTTTTTCTTGT